>NW_010300357.1:3671-44002 GCF_000700745.2 Antrostomus carolinensis | reverse complement strand
TTATATTTCATTAAATTTTTCCCTGCCCAGGAGGAGGACGTTCTTCTCCCCCTCTACTCTGCCCTGGTGAGGCCACATCTGGAGTACTGCATCCAGTTCTGGGCTCCTCAGTTCAAGAGGGACAGGGATCTTCTGGAGAAAGTCCAGCAGAGGGGCCACAAAGATGATTAGGGGCCTGGAGCCTTACTAGGAGATGCTGAGACAGCTGGGACCCTTCAGCCTGTAGAAGAAAAGACTGAGAGGGGATCTTATCAATGTCTATGAATACCTGAAGTGTGGGGGCCAAATGGATGGGGCTGGGCTCTTTATGGTGGTGGCTGGTGACAGGACAAGGGGCAATGGGCAAAAACTGGAACACTGGAAGTTCCATACAAACTTAAGGAAAAACTTTACTGTGAGGGTGACAGAGCACTGGAATAAGCTGCCCAGAGAGGTTGTGTAGTCTCCATGTCTGGAGGTATTCAAAACCCACCTGGACGTTTTCCTGTGCAACCTGCTGTAGGGAACCTGCTTTGGCAGTGGAGTTGGACTAGATGATCTCCTGAGGTCCCTTCCAACCCCTACCATTTTGTGATTCTGTGATCATCTTAAACTCAATACTATACACTTCTGCATCTCAAAGCATACCTAGGTATGACACATAGTCAGTGTTTCAAATGTCAATATTTCAGTATTTCCTTACTAAAAAGAATGATTGCAAGTTCCTTGATATGTTTCCCAAACAGATGGTAACAATATCTAAATTTTTATTATTTACTTTCTCACTCATACTATGTGCAGCACACTGATGATTCTGTCATTTTTCCTTTTCTTCTACAGCAGTGCAGCAGACATTTAATGATCCAACCAAGAAAAACAGTGAAGAATTTTAGGGATTAATTATCTCACTGAAGGACAGTATGAGTTCCTTAACAAGTCCTTTTTCCTCCAATTCACTTGTCTCCCTGAAAAATATAACAAAATCTTTTCATCACCTAGGCAGATTGAAGCAAAGAGGAAAAGATTTACTGAAAGTATCTAGCTAACATCTATTATTCTATGAGAGTATGGCTTGTGAAATAGACATTAGATATTTATACCTAAAGTACTCATCTTAACAGGAAGCAGGTAATGGCTAACGTAAAAGCGAATGCTTTAGAATAATCATTTTAAGAGAGTGTGGCAGTCTAAGAAATTAAAATATATAAATTCTAAGCAGTCATAAAAATCCACTTGTTACTAAATGTGTTCCAATAAGATACTTATACCTCATATTTTATTTAAAAGTTAGCATTCTCAATATCTACCTTAATTTATTTTTCTAAGAATAAAACAGAGCTGCGTATAGAACAGTTGGGTAGAGATTTATTTTTCATGGCTATCAATAGACAACCTAAGTATGTAGTCTTTTCCTGGGTGTAGACAGAAGAGGAGCTCTTGTTAATACTACTTTCAAAAGCTTGTCTAAATCTATGTTCTTCTACAAAGGGTTACAGAATCAATATGAACAGGAATATTTTCAGAAGTATAATTTTTAAAGAAACAGGTTGCTAATTTAAAGTCTGAGGACATTACCTCACTGAACAAACTGAGCAAAAACCAAACAAACATCTTACAAAAATGAGTCAATTGAATCTCTCTGATCATTATTTCTAAATGTTAACTAGTGTCAGTTAACTAGTGTCAGATAACACTTGTAACAATAATAAAGCTATAGTTTTATGTTTTAATATTGAGCATTCCTGAAAAGTAGTCACCAAGATTTCTAGGCAAATATTAAAAAAATAATAAAAATCTCCAATGAAGGTCACAATATTCCTTATTATTAATTTAAATATTTCTATCCTGTTTCCATATGTTCAGGAAAATTGTATTAATGGAAACATATATTAGAGAAAGAATTGGCTGTTCCAATTATTGAAAACAAACACAAGTCAGTCAAAGACTTGCTCGAAGTTCACAGAACTCAAGAGTCATTGAATATTGTGTTGAAGCAACATTTGTAATACCTGATTAATAAAAACTTTTAGAGTCTCTTCATTTTAAGATTTTCACATAGAAATACCAAATTGAAAAACCTTTAGCAGCTTTTGCAAACTGCACCCAACACATTTGTCATATCTTCTCTCAACCATGACTGGGAAATAATTAACTTTTACCTTGTTAACAAGGCTATGATTTGTTTCACAAATCACTGATCATTAAAATAATATGTATCTGTGCTCTGGTTTTGTCCCACTTCAAAGCTCAACTACCAACAAATTCATGGTCGAGTAGTTTAACTGGATGAATAATCATTGGAAAAACTACATAGGTTTCTCACCTTTTTATGTTTTGTGTTTACATGAAATTAGAACCTCATAAATCAATTACAATATGGAGAATTAGTTGTAGTTCTCCATTTCTTTCGTTTAGTGGAAAAAGAGATGCTATTTTCTTTTAACTTGGATGCAAAAAAACCTCTCAAAAAAACTGATTTATTTCTGTGGGCTGATAAATGCTGAAGAAACTCAAAATTAAATCTCTTAATGAGATTTGAAGATAGTACATATTTCTCTAGGACTTGCAGAAGTGATGAGCTGAAGATTCTTTACTGTGCAAACTCTATACTTGTAAGAGTGAGCTCTCATTGTCATGTTGTTAGCCTTTCCCTCCATGGTTCTAGTCTTTTTTTCTAGTAAAAAATATAAAATACATTAAAATTTATAAAACCACCTCATTTCTTACTCCTTATAGATATGTTCTTCTGACAGTTTTACCAGAAAAACAATCTCGTATGTGAATCATCTTCAACTGTGTTTTTTGTTTAACTTGAATATTTTGTACAGAAGTGTAAAGTTTTTTAGCATGTGCAGGTTGAGTTAGCATTAATTTACCTCATATTTCAAAAGGAGTATACTTCTGCAATTGGGAATATTTGCAAATACAAACAACTACTGGAGCCAGGGGGGACTTTAATGTCTGAGACATCTGTTGAGCAACAGATACACATAAGCACCGATCAGTTAAGAGAATCTTAAGTCATGCAGCGGGGAATGGATGATCCAGAAAAGAAACAATCTGGCTAACAGATCAACTTAAGCTAAACTTAAATTCAGTAAACTTTAAATTCAGTAATTGACGTACTCCAGGGAATGGTTGGCCAGGGTGAAATTAATATCTTTAAAAAGTACACCACAGTCATATCTGATCTTACTTACATTATGAGTCTTTTGATAGCTCCTCCTGGAAAAATTGTAGTTCCTGGAAAAAATTTCAGAGGGACTTTACTTGAGGAGGGAGAAGGTTAACACAGAGGGATCCATCCTGACATCTTTATTCAAGTGAAAAATGGTAAGTGGCTGTTAATTTCCTTTAAACTCTGTTCTTTACCATCCACATTTTTTGCTCTTCTAAAACATAAAAATCTTCAAGTTCTTTGTGGTTATGTTAATATATGGAAACTAAGCTTAGTTGTTGGGCTGCTGACACAGAGTAGTATAAATATAGAAAACAAAGCCAAAACCAAACAACCAGCCGAAGAGAAGACCAAAAAAATCACAGCCGTAATGTTTTGGTTGGACTTCAAATACGTCAAAGTAGTCTTGACAGTATTTTAGACAAGACACACTCCCTTTAGCAGGTCCTTTACTAGTAACAATTTCTATTTTTTTTTTCTACCTTTGTTTTAACTGACTGGCTTTCTGAAGGGATTTCAATATTCTCTGTAAACTCCCATTACCTATGCACTGAAATCATTACAAACCCAGGTTCCTCAGAAGACCTTGTGCTTTAATTTTTTAGCTAGTGCTTAGGGCAAGACAACAGAGACAAGCCAAATATTTTAAAAGCTGATTGTTTAGGTTTTGTTTGCTTTACTGTATTCACGACATTAATTAAATGAAAACAGGGGAAATGGGGCAGAAATATCATCTCATAAACTAGAATTGTGTTCTGAATTAATTCAAAATTAAATTGCTTGATATTACACTACAACAGATTTTGGGAAATTTGAATGTCTGTTCTTCATGAGCCATTTTTTTACAATGTAAACTGTATCATAAGATGCCTTGCTATACCACCTGATTTGTCAAAGAAGAAAAGGAACTGTTACCTTAAAAAATAATGTGGCTGTATAGATAGGACCCGAAGAGAGAACACTGCTATCCCATGAATATTTTCCATGAATCATGGTGGCCAGGATGCTAATTAAAATCAAACTATTATTGAAGTGAAAGATGTTTAGGTATTTCACTAGACTAGTCAAGGTTGTAAAAAAAGTCTCTTTTCCCTCATATAGATATTATGGAAGTAACACTTGTTTCATGAAAAAATCAATATGTTTAGAGGCCATTGGAGTGTGTTTGTATAATAAGGATTGCAGGGTTAGAATAAGACTGAAGAAAAATACAGCATTAACAAAATTGATTTTTTTCTGTTGTTGTTGTTAAGAAGACACTTTAGAAGAGTCACAGACAGCAAGATTCCCTAAGGAAAGACCAGGATTCAAATGTAAAATTTAATGATAGGAATGCTAGTTACTTAACAGACTTGTAAAGAATGGTGTCGTATATCACTTTGTACACACATTTGAGAAGACCTGATTTTATAGTAATCATTTAGAATAAAATATTTGCATTTATCGTCATCTGTACTTGTAGGCTGGCAGGGGCAATTTGGGGATGACTGCCCATGTTCTCATGATTGAGAGCTTGGAAAATGTGACACAAATGTTATTGGAGTCATTGCCTTGCCTACTTCTTACTACTTTTATGTTGGGTTTGCATAGCAAGGTTTTGTTAGTGGGGGCGCTACGGGGCTGGCTTCTGTGAGAAGCTGCCAGAAGCTTCTCCATGTCCTAGAGCCAATGACAGCCAGCTCAAAGATGGACCAGCTGCTGGCAAAGGCAGAGCCTATCAGCAAATGTGGTAGCACCTCTGGGATAACATATTTAAGAAGGGAGAAAAAAACCTGCACAACACCACTAGCAGTCAGAAGAGAGGAGTGAGAATATATGAGAGAAACAACTCTGCAGACACCAAGGTCAGTGAAGGAGTGGGACAAGGTGCTCCAGGTGCCAGAGCAGAGTTTCACCTGCAGGCCATGGTGAAAACCATGCTGAGGCAGGCTGTACCGCTGCAGCTCAAGGAGTTTAATGATGGAGCAGGTTCCTCCTGCAGCCTATGGAGGACCCCACACTGAGCAGGTGGATGCCCGAAAGAGGCTATGACCCTGTGGGAAGCCCACACTAGAGCAATCTCCTGGTAGGACCTGTGGACCCATGGAGACAGGAGCCCACACTAGAGCAGGTTTTCTGGCAGGACTTGTGACCCTGTGGGGGACCACCACTGGAGCAGTCTGTTCCTGAAGAACTGCACTCCATGGAAAGGACCCACACTGGAGCAGTTTGTGAAGAACTGTAGCTTGGGGGAAAGGCTCATGTTGGAGAAATTTGTGGAGGACTGTCTCTCATGGGAGAAACCCCACACTGGAACAGGTAAAGAGTCTGATGAATCCTCCCCCTGAAGAGGAAAGAGCAACAGAGACAAGATGTGATGAACAGACTGCAATCCCCATTCCTTGTCCCGCTGTGCTGCTGGTGGGGAGGAGGTAGAGAGAATCAGAAATGAAGTTGAGACTGGGAAGTAAGGAGGGGTGGTGGGAAGGTGCTTTACGATTTGATTTTCTTTCTCATTACCCTTCTCTGATTTGATTTATAATAAATTAATTCAATTTTCTCCAAGTCTCTTTTGCCCATGACAGTAATTAGTGAGTGATCTCTCCCTGTCCTTATATTGACCCATGAGACTTTTGTTATATTTTCTGTCCTCTGGCCAACTGAGGAAGGGAGTGATAGAGTGGTTTTGGTGAACACCTGGTGTCCAGCCATGGTGAACCTACCAGAACTGGCTTAGGTATGTCCTACTACAGGATTCAGTGAGGAAGTCTAACAGTTGCAGAAAAGGAAGAGAGAAGAAAAATCAAAACTTAAAGTTTAGCTATACAGGAATGGTTGTCTACCTATATCTTAATATCTTAAATTATTGTCCAGATAGTTTTTCTGTGATTGTTTCCAGAATAAGAGTCAAGTGTTCTTCAGTCGTGTGTCTCTGATCTTTGTCAATTATTAACACAAATTATGAACACAGTAATTATTTTCATAGCAGTTATATATGCCCTGCATATCAATAAATGCTAAAAAAGCTTTAAGAAAGGCATGTCTTTTAGGTTGCATCTAGATTAGAAACAGACAATGAGTACTAACCATAAAATGTCTTCCTAAAAAAAAAAAAAAAATCTAAAACCCTGAAGCAATAGTATAATGGGAAATGTTCTTGCAGTAGCATGAGTTTCTGGAGGGAGGAAGTAAAGCTTCTTAAATATTTCAGTGTTTCCTCAAGGGAAATGTCTTTTAATTATATGGTGTCCAGGGTAAACCACAGAAATGAATTTGCAGGGGGAAAAAAAAAAAAAAAGGCTGGTTTGTCACTGCCAAAAAAAAGTAGATGATGGGTGTTTATATACCAAGACCAGAGAGATCTTTAATCTTGGATAGGGAATTTGGCAATATAAATATTAATTTAAAGCTTAAATTTAGACCTAACAGATTTTATTAGCTTGCTGGTATCAGACAAAAAAAGCTTAATTCTCTCATGCCCATAGAAGTTGCTGGGTCCAAGCTAAGGTACCCTGCAAGATATGACTATCACCATTCAAGTTGTGCCCTCCCATATAGATTATACTAAGAAAATCCAGATTTGGCAATGTTTCAGATGGCTTGACTGACAGCACCTTCTGTAGTGTCACAGGGAAGTGGCAAGCTGCTGCAGAGAATCTCACAAGATGCTGATGCTTTTTTTACTCCCCAGTGTCATTTCTCATGCATCCAAATCATAGCTGTCACTGCTACCTCATCTATAGTTCTTCACTTGGTACTGAGCTTCACGGCTTTTACTATGGTTTCACCCCATGAAAGGTGATGGATGATCCCCTATCTCAAATCCTCCATGTGGAGATTCACGTGTGTCATTGGAGGAGAGGTGACAACTGACACAACTGTGTCATGAGGAGAAAGGGCAGTGAAAGGTTACCTTTATTGAAAGAACAGTCAAAGAGTAAGACAACTGAGCCTCTGGAGACATCTAGCACTACAGGGCACTATGCTGGTAATTCTAATCCTAATGCATTATAGCAGAAGTAAATAGCATTTCTGCAGTTACAGCAAGTCAGGTTTTGTCTCTGCACTCCACAAGAACCATTATGAACACAATTAAGGCAGAGTGCTTACAATCCGGCCAATATGACTGCATGTCCCTACAACTGTGGTCGGAAGATGATGTCATTTTCAAACTCACTGTTTGTTACATCTCTATGCATTGCTTAGTTCCTGTGAACAGGAGACCACCAATATGTGTTTGTAGTGCTAATGACAGGTATATTTTTTTCCTGAGGTATATTGTTTATGAAATATTTTAACTGCAAGAAGGAGTTACATGACCTAGAGATACTGGGTAGCAATATGCACAACTAAGGTGGAGAGACTCAGCCAGCCCCTAAGGACAAGAGAAAATCTCTCCTTTTCTATTTACATTTATTAGTGTTAAATGAACCAGAATTCTGAAGACTAAAAAGCAAATCTGAGCTTTGAAATGCCTTTTTCATACTTTTTTATTTTCATGCAATTCTTATGATGAGTATTCTATAAGGCTGTTCTAAGAGCAGCGTTCCTTTTAATGTTTTTTCTTGCAAAGAAACCTGCTATACAATATATTTTGATGAAAACATATTTTTTCATAAGGATGATGAAATGACTGCAAAAAAGATGCTGCTATACTCACCAGATATCTCAAGAGTATACATGAGAGTCTACATGAAGAGCAGAGGCAGTGTCTCAGGCTTTGTTCTCTAGGGAGGAAGTCTATAAGACACTCAACTTGGGGCAGCAACAACGGCTGAGATTCTCCAGTAATACCTGGTAACAGAGATAAACTTCAGGACACTACTAACAATGTATTTCGTTGCTTTTCATGCCTCAGTGTACAAAATCCTCAATCAAATGTTTGCTCTGAGAGAATAAACTAGATTTAGCCTTTGTTTTAAAAGTAATACAGAACAATAGGTGATGAATTATAATGGCTATTACTAAAAATAGGACTCAGAGATAGAGTACATGCTTTTCACCAAGTTGCAAGGACTGGTTTAAAGTCAGATACCGTTACACTAGAAAGAAATCTCCTTTGGCAGGCAGAAGCTCTTTGGCAAGCATCACAAGAGGTGTGATGACAGTTTGTTGCTCAGAATATTTATGCAAATTACAGAAACCTACTTAGAAACATTGAGAAAATTCCTTAATCTTCAGAAGACGATGATGAAACAAACAATATTAAAATACTTTAAAAACTGATGAAAAGAAGAAGAGAATATTTTTTTATCCATGTCTGTAGAAGATAAAACAAGAAGTTCTGGCTGTGAAAGTATCAAGAAAGATTCAGGTTTAATGTTACTTTGAAAGGAAAACTTTTGAACTCATGATACCAAATGCATCCACTACAAGTGTAAGACAGACTCCTCATTGCTGGGAGATCTTTAAAAACAGGTTAAATGACAGAGCTGAAGGTCATCCTGCCATGGTAAATATCACATAATCATAAGATTTTATGGACATTTTGTTTGCACAAGAAATATCATTTTAGTAATTGTTTACATTGTAAGCTGTACTTTCCTTTTTTTCATATACATTTTAAGTTTTAAAGAACAAAGTTTCTCAAAAAGTAATGTCATTGTATTACATTATTATTTGAAGATGATAGCTCGATGATGAGTATTGTAAAAGTTAATGATAGATACAGCAGATTTGACCACTGTCCCAATTGCAAAAAGCTTACTACCTAATAAGGAACTTTAAATAACTTTACAATTCAAATACAAAAAATATAAAAAGTAAATAGAAAGTAATTTTGAAATTAAATTATACTATGGTACTTCAACTGAATGATAATTAGTTTGCATCATGGTGCTGATATGGCTTTAAAACCTACCTTTTATGTGCTAAACTTTTCTATATTGATCATGAGCTTTCATGCAATTTAAAACAGTAAAGATTTGACAACAAACATCACTGAGTATTTTTCACAGCACATTCAGGACTGAGACCTTAATGTCAATTTTAAGCTTTATGCCTTAATTCTGTCTGTGTTTATTTATGTGCTACCACTGTTACCAATGGAGCAATACTGTCAACATCAAAAGTCTTCAACTAAAAGTATCCTTCTTAAAAACTAACAATATAAGCCATTGAGGCTCGAAGAACTTTATTTTGCTGAAAATTTACATTATGCTATTTCTAAACAGTTATAAAATTACATTTAAAGGATAACATCTATGATTATCATGGTATTTCAAACATACATAGGGGCAGAAAATCTTTAATATCACTCCTGGGATGATACATCAGTTAAAATGCATTCATTCTTAATTTTTTTTTTCATACAGTTTATATCGGTAGTTCTACACTTTTTAATGGCTACCTAACCACTAGTGGAAAAAATAAAAAGAAACCCATGTCATCTTGTATCCTCTTTTTTGGTCACTGTGTGTCAGGAGAGATACAGCAATAACATACAAACCTACGTGATTCTACCTACACTAAATTCATTTTCATTAACTGACACCCTCCAGTATGCTTAAGAATCCATGTGACTGTAAGCAAAAGCATAACTAAATTAAATCAAACTTGTCAGTGAGAGCTGGCAGAGGGAACAACTTCCTGATTATTAGGCTTGTAGGAACTTGGTCCCAACTGTGACTACACAAATGTATACAGCAGGAAGGTAATGAAGTAAATCTAGATACCAACTCTTTGTCAAGCACAGGAGGAGAGGTAGAAGGCTGTGTATTAGGATTATTTATAGGAAATATATTTTCAATTTTGATAAAATACTTTGCATCACTTCTACGAATTCTTATTTATAAATAGCTTTATTTCTTACAATTAATATTTCAAAATAATTAAATTTGTATATTTTTAATAAAATGGTGTAAATCCTATATAGAACAAATCTGTCACAACTTCAGCTTTTCTAGTGACTAATGAATAATCATGAGCTAAGGTATTTATTATATAAAAGCATCAAACCTAGTTTAAAAGGCTAGAAGTGACCATCATGTCTCTACAAATTCTTCCAGTTGCTTCTTATCTTCACTGTTAATAACATATATGCTTTTTCCAGTCTTAATTTATATAAGTTTGAATTTCAGCCACTGAACCTCGTATTTCGTTGTTCTGGTCAATTCAAGTGTCCTGTTCTATTAGAAATCTTTTCAATTACTGATGACTCTACTAAATTACCTTTTTAACCTTCTTTTGGATAACAGAACAGCACAATAAAAGCTAAGAACACACATAGATCAACCAAATAGCTTAAGAGAGATACAACTCCACCTTCACATCTCTCATTAGCTGTACTCTGTATAATGTAAATTTTCCTAATCAGATGAAGTGGTCCAGAATTGTATAGTCCTCCTATTCAGACGTCACCTAAATACATGAAGCTCAGAATAATTTAATGTATCTAATGCATTTTATCTAAAATGCTATATAATTTAAATTGTTTATTCAGTATCTCTGAAGTTCCATTGTCTTCAAAAGATTTTGAAATGACACCAACTTAAAACCAAGGTTATCTCACTTAATGTAGTTTCATCTATAATGGTATCTGGCAATCAGCTTTCCCCTTGATTGATGACCCGTAGGCTATACTATTTCTCTGTGTCTCTCCATACAAAACAAGTCCCCTTTCACAAGATAAAGCTGGCAATACAGAATTCAGGTACAAGTCAGAAGAGTAACAGTATGTTTTAAAACTTAAGAAATATTACATTTAATTTGTATAAGTGTTAAAACTTACAAAAAATTTAAAATTGTTCATGTTCAAATTAAGGGTAACAAAAAAGTGTACCTATAGAACATTAGGAATTATTTTTCCTATATGTGTACATTAATATAAATATTCAAGCTGCTGGCTTGGTGATTGAGTCCTCCCTTTGCTTATTGCACAAGGCCTGGCATGCTGAAGGAAATGATCTGTTCAGCCATTTCAACACTACGACGTATGTCCAGAAAAAGGAAACTTAGATGATGTAATATAATAATCAAAACTCAGGACTTCAGGAGTTTTGTGAGAAGCTGATAATGCTAAGAATCCAAATTTGGAGCTCAAACACCTAGAGTCTGCTGGAATTCTACCTGGAGAACAGTGGCAGTCACATAAGATGTAGTATTGGGGGGCAGGTTTCCCTCAATTATATTACAGAGGGATTTGCAATGTTATCTTATTTCACCCTCTAAACTGTTGATTCCTTGAAGTGTAAATATCTTGTCCTTTTCCCTGAAGTCCTTCTGAGAATCTGAGCCACAGCTATCTTCAGCAAATTTGCCACTAGTCATCCTAGGGATATGGGCTGGAGTAAGGCAATGTTATGGAGTCTTTCTCCCAGCATAGCTGCACTCCTGTGGCAATAAGATGAAGAAAGGATGAAAAAGTTAAATTAAGATTTCAGTGAGCTATCATTGTGTTATGTAGAACACTATTTCTTCAGGAAAACCTTTCCTGCCTCCTAGGTCCTCATGTATTTCTATCCTCAGTTAGATGAGCTGTATAATTAAAAAATATGACAGTACATACACTTAATTCTCAAAACTGCAGAGAATTATAAGCATAAAGAGCACACAACCATAGTCATAAAATCCAAGGAAAATGAAGCGTTTCCTAGGTCTAGTAACTTGTCTAAATATAATTCATTCAGTATAGTTCTGCAAATTTAACTATATCTACATCTTCACATTATGAAGGTCAAATACAAGAATGGATTTGAACTCCGGGAATTTGTATATTTCTAGCTACCAATCCCATATATCAGTAGCTCATAAAGTGAACAAAAATAAACACTTCACTAACTTGGTAGTCTGTGGAAGAGCCTGGAAAAGATGCAAATTAGTGACACACCATATAAGAGAGACCTGGAGGAAGGTCAAGAAATCACATCACGAGAAAGTCTCAGATACATATTTATCACAAGAGCTCTCTCTAGGTTATCATGGTTGCATTGTTTTATTATTGTTGTCAAGGAGAGAAGTAATATGACTTGATAAAGCAAAGCATAGGAGCATATTTTCTTGTCAGTGCCTGAGAATTAATTTCAAAGGTTTAAATGCAGGAAGCCAGGGAGGTGGTTTTTTTGCATATTCTTCAAAACCACAGTGGGACAGAGAACAGACATTTTAGGGTAACCCTGGAGGATGATCCTTGTCATATGTTGTAATGGCAATTTGGTAGACTAGTCAATAGAACATTTATTTTTAATGGTACTGCTAGTTTCTGAAATTATACTCAGCAGGTTGGGTGATCCTGCAGAGATTTCAAACACAGTATTGCAAATTGGGCAATAAAGCATGTTACTTTAATCCCCATATTAAGGACAGACAGTCTTTTCAGATAAACTAAGAACCATTGCAGACTTTCTCCCAGCTAAACATACAAGGCCAACCAAAGTCTGTTTTGTAGGTTTAGCAAAATTTGGCTTGGAGGCCATCAACAAATATAGCAGACACAATCCAAGCTTTAACATAATGTGCTTGTTGTCCAAGAAAAAATGAGGAAAAAGCTCATCCAACAAGTTATGACCTTGATCTCATTGATATTTTGGTACATACTTACTCATGCATATGGATAATCCTCCAGACCACAACAGCATTATTCATAAAGTCAGGAAGTATTGGAATAAAGGGTTCAGTCCTACCTTTAGTAGCAGTGCTTATTGATTATGTTATGGTGTTTGTTGAATATAATAACTTTTAGAAATATTTTTTTTAAATATAAGTAAAATAAACCTACTGAGATTTTTATTTCCCTAATTAAAATTTTGTTACTTTCATATAACTGATACATCAGAGTACTTGGTGTAGGAGGTACATAAACTCTTGGAAATAAGCATGTAAAGTCTTGCACTAGCATAAGAGTAGGCATGTTATTTTTATAGTAATGAGGTAACAAAAACATTTATCCTTGTAAGACATAAATGGGTTACATTTTAATTGCTTGTAAAATTCATAATAGGGGGTTTTGACTATCAGTTATTAGAAATTTCATAATTAAATTCAGTTGTCAGCAAAGTTAGGCTGTCCTTTTCATGATATTGCAAAGTTAATGGCTTATATTGTAACTCTGGTGATACTGCAACATAAGATTGGTAAAAGTGCAACACTAAATCAGCAGAATGTTATTTGAACAATATTATGGAAATTATTTTGGTTATAGTGTACAAATGTGCATGCAAATTTCAGGGCCATAAGTGATATATTGTAGGTTTTTGTTTGTTTTATTAGGAGGAGCTATTCTCTTCTTTATGAGGATTCTGACATATGACATTTCTTTTTGTTCTTGCCCAGACAGAGAAGTTGTAAAGACTATAATAATTGCTACCATTTGTTTTAGAAGCATGTATGCTTACCATAATTTACAAACTTGCTTCAAAATATGTTATGCCTGTGACTAATTCCTGAAGAGCAATTATACACTATTCCTCACCATAGCATTAGTGAGACTAAAGAGATAGACTAATAGATAGACTAAAATAGACTAGTCTCAGTGAAAGATGAGAATTTCATAATCAAATCTGCAGAAAGAAGAAAAAAAATGGAGGATTTTTTCATGCAAATTACTTTTTTTCATATTCTGTAATGATACAGAGTAATAATGTGATGGTTTCATTATAGAGTATCATTACAGAACCATCCTGAGGAGCAGATGAATGAACAGATTTGACTTAGACAAAAGCACCAGATAAACAAAAATAGAAAAATAAGATAATAAATAACAGAAAACAGTGAAGGATGAGAGGGTACAGAGAAATAAGAAATTAAACAGGATTCCATTAAACAGGATTCAAAGCAAGGATGGAAATAAACAATGAAGTAGGATACATTAAGTGATAAATAATACAAAATAGATTTTAATATACATCTGTAGAATAATAAACTTAACTATAGTCAGCAGTAGTTAGGGAAATTAGATCAGGAGCAAATGACAATATGACAAATTTCCCAGCTGAAAACTGTGGTCACTGTAGTGACTTGCCTATCCAAATAATATCAAAGTTTTTGTTTATGGCTTTCCATCGACTTATTGAAAGACCTTTCTTTGAAGACTATACTTTTAAAAATGATATAGCATGTAACTCTAGTATTTTGCTGACACTAAGATCTTGTTCTCAGAAATAACGCCTTTTTATGGTGCTGCTTCCAGAGTGAGGCAGTAACAAGGCACTCCTCTAGATTTCAAGGGTTAATACACGTGGTTTAAGAGAGTGGTTAGCACACAGGCAGTGGCACTAAAACACTTTAATACTGTACTGACATAGTGCACTTTTAGCAGAGGAACAAGTTACAAATAACTCTTGTACACATACACCTTTAATTCAGAGTTCATGAGCTACATTAATTAATTTTGTGACCTCGATCCAATTGCTAGTAGCCGTGTCCACATCGATAAAACCACTGCCTCAGCTGAGACCAATTAGTACACTAGCAGACAATGTCAGTGGACTTGCCAGAGGTACTGAATAGTCAAAAAGCTAGATCTTTTCTGTTTCTTTTCAGAAACATGCCATGAGATGAGAAATTTTTACTGACATTCCTCATGTTTTTTGGAAAAAGTAGTTTTCAGGGATTTATATCAACCATTTTTCTGGGAAATCAGATTTTTACAAGTAAATAAGCATATCTCTTACTGAGTCCAATTTTGAATGGAATTAATGTCAGAATAAGCAGAATAGCATATTTTTGCTTCTGAATTCCCACATCACTTTCAGAAGGAAAGTTCTTAACATACGCATTTTCATTTTACCTTTCTTAACACAAATATAATTATCCTCTGCCCCACAGCCCCCCGATATTCCCGGGGCTATTTGTCCAGCAGGGACTTCCTGGGACTGACAGACGCTTCCACAGCAGCACTCCCAGAGCTGGAGCACAGACAAACTGGGCAATGGGCACTTGGCCACAGGGTGCCTGGTAGCACCCCCACCCTGTCACAGCCTGATGCCTGCCCCAGCAGTGGCAAAACCATATTTACAGGGTTAAAACTCACCTGTGCTCTATGCAGAAAATAACATGAATTATAGGCCATGATATAGTGTGTATCTTCTAGTAAATAAGGCAGCTAAAAACTGCTTAAAATTCATTGTACTATAACGAATATTATGTTTCTCTTCAGATGTGATTTCTTGAACCACATTCACTTGTCAGTAATGTGAAGAGGAGGCTTTGGTACCGTGTGGGTGAAAGACATAAGAGAGAATGAATATTCTATCGGGTGAAGCTTCTAGTAATTACCTGTTTAAATTATGTGGAAAGCAAAAGTATATATTATTTGAATTATCATGGTGAACACTGAAAATTTTTAGGTTTTTATGAGTCAGATTTCAGAACCTTTTCCCTGAAGAGATGAATAAGGTGGAGAATATTATTGAGAGCTTTTCAGGACATAGATTATATGTGAACTGAGGTTGAGAATGTAGTCACCTGCAAATTGTTCAAAGCCATATGTACCAGGGTGGTGTAAAGGTGACAATATTTCTGTCTGTAGACCATGGATCTTTCTTATTGTATAGTGACTGCAATGCTGACCTGCCAGAATTCTTTCTCTGGCTGGAGGCTATTAAAACTCCATGATAGATTAGTCATAAACTTTGAGAGTAGAGGTGGGGATCATGCCCATGCTGATAAATTAAGTGTGGGTTTGTGATCTAGACCGTTTCTTCAGTGGATGATTGCACACAGAATCAAAGAAGAGATTAAAGTTAATGTTTTACCCTCTGAGCCATTCTGATACGTCTTTTTTTTTTCTTTTTTTTTCTCCCCAATATTCTATTCAGCTGCTATTTTGCAAAATTCAGGCATGGATGAACATTTTGAACTATATTGTATTAATTACATTTCAACTTCTGAAGTATTAACTAATCAAGCACCTTTTGTGAGTCCCTAATTTTTAACTGAAGACCAACTTGATTTTCACCATTAGATTTTTACCTAATTGCATTTACTTGACAATGTATGAGAAGCAAAGTTGCAGAATAAAGCATATAGGAATGTCTTTTAAAATTAACCTCTGATAGATTTTAGTGCAAAACCTTTTTTTTAAAAAAAATAACTCACTAGGAATCTTGTCAAAAGGTAGGCGAACAAACCATTCCTTTTCATTGTTAGGGTGCATGAAAGCAGCTCTAATAATGGATGAACTCTCTCTGGGCAAAAAGATGGAGTTAAAACAACCTAATTTTAAAGATATATAAAGGTATATATAAAGATATATATAAGATATATTTAAAGATATATTTGATATATGTGTCGATGACATGAGTGGAATATTTTAATGTCAAGTAAAGATGATCAGTGTATAAGTTTACAGACATTTTGAATTAATATGTATAAGCACAATTTAGGCATATTTTTCTTGAATAAAGATTATCAGGTTTATTACATTCATTGACTAAGTACCATATCTATTTGGAGGGCTTTTAAAATGCATATCTTTGACCTATAGACATTACTAAGCTCATTATTGATAACACAGCTATCCTTGGGCATTTTTCTAAGTAGGTTAAATTGTGTGATCATTTGCTGTCACCAAATCCTCTGAGCTGGTGTTCTCTTTATTAACTAACATGGAAAAAAATGTCTTTATTTGTAACTGAATAGGGAGACATTTCTTGGTGAAGTAGATTAAAAGATTCTGAGCTTCCATATTTTCATTCATATATCAGAAATGATTTGTTTAAACTTCGCCCTAGATTTCCTCAAGTCATGCCCACAGTGGCCCAGTCTTCCTCCCACTGAATAAGCTTGAATGAGGATCAGAGTAGCATTCACAGACCGCTGTTGCCACTAACTTTTCTTTATCAAGACTTCATCCACTCTTTTAAATGTGCAGTTTCAGCAGAGAAGTAGCTCATTCTGGTTCCTTGTGTTATAACAGATTAAGCCTCAACAAAGAATCAGGGACAAGGGTTCAGTTTCAAATTTTGTCACAATTTGTTAGCTGAACTTAAGCGGGTCACTCCTTCATTGTGTTTCTGTTTTCCTATGTACTTTATAAAGTCCTTTAAAATGTATAAATGATAAATCTCTATCAAAGCTAGGTATTACTACTGTCTCTTCTAATAATTCTACTGAAAAATGTCTCAGTAAAACATTTAATTCAAGATACATTTAATATCTATAATCTATCCAGGTTTGTATCCAAAATTGGGGAATGTTTGTTTCAGTTGTTTTAAATATAAAATTAAAGAAAAAAATTTTCTTGAAACAGAATTTAACATCTTTAATCAGAATAAATTCAGTATTCTAACAAAGCTGCTGGTTATGTGTCAGGGTCTGTCGTTTGCTGATAGCTGCAGTGTTTGTCACTGAAGGGTTCAAGCAAAGTGACTACTCTGAAACTACCTTTCTTTTGAATTGCTTGAACTTACATCCATAGATGTCCACAAATGGTCTACATATGAGCAAGCATTTTTGTGTTGTCTTTCACAAAGAGCATATATTTACAAAAATTTTATGCTAGCATCACTTAAAATGTCATAGGATTTTCTCTTAGTCATTCTAAGTGGTTTATTACCTGTTTATAGGTCTACAATGACACAAAAGGACTTAAAAGCTACCAAGTGTCTTTTCTCATTAGATCTGAGCTTGCATATGATTATTTTTTTCCTGCAGTATATTGGCTTTTAGGAAATGTTCATGAACTTTAATTGAAACATTTTAAACACAATCTCTTACTTTTAAATGGTTCTACTGATAGTTAGTTTCTTAAGCCAGATATTGAAAAATTACCCCACCTAAAATCTATTGAAAATAATTGAATATCTAGAATCAATGCAAAAGTCAAGTTTAAATGTGTGGTGTTAGATATTTTGTGCTTTTAAAAACAGAAACATAAAATAACTGTTTCTATTTCTGAAACTTGTGCTGAAGTGAATTTACATTCAGGAAAAAACAAACAAACAACAACTTAGCAGGTATACAAAAGTATTAATATCGTTGCCATTCATCTATTGTAAGATATGCTATTCAATTTGCATATGAATCTATCCATGTAGTAGAATTTATTTTCATTCACCTGAGGTTTTGAAATGAGATACAGTGGAACCAAACTAACTTTATTATTTTACAAAATTAGCTGACTTTAATAACTGTTATTCCTTTCTAGAAAAAAGACTGCAAATCACAATTACATTTAATATAAAAATAACTATTGAATTTTCCTTGAATAAACATCATATGATGTTTGATAGAATTTAAGAAACTATTAAAATATTTATATAATTTTCTTTATAGTAAGATAGACCTGAAAAGTCTTCAGAAAATATCCATTTAAGATGGCTGTAACATTTTCATTAAAATCTTTTTTTAACAAATATTTAGATGTTTTACTTTCCGTTTTATTTCTTAGAAATCACTTTTTAGCTTTTTTTTTTTATGCTGCAGCTCATCAACTAAAGTTCATGGTTTTCAACATCAAATATACATAAACAGATGTACATTTAATGCATATTCATAAACTTAATATACATTGAATTCAATTGTCTGTTCTCATAAAGTTCTCTGACATATTGCAGTATATAATGCAGTGTGATTATGTGTTTAAGAAAGCATTAGCATATGGTCTAAGGAAGTAAGTGAGGTAGCTCAAAAGTTGTCCAAATCCTACAGTATACAAGATGAGGTAATAAAGGAGGTAAAGGTAAACAAGAGAAGGAAAGAGATGGGTAATTAATAATTAATCAAAATGATAACATGAAAGGAAAAGAAGCATACCTTGATTAATCAAATTCTCATCTCTCATCCAGTTGCTAAAAATATAAGAAACAATAAACTACGTGCATCACTACAGTGAATTCACAGCTAAAGGACTCTGACATCGTTTTGACTGCATACTTTGCTTATTTATTTTTTTTAATACAGTAGATATTATAGCAACTAATTGCACCTGAAGCAAATCTAGCTAGCTACCTGGGTAGAACTAGTATTTAGAGATAAAGAATTATAATATTTTCTCCTCTGGTCTATAACCTCATGTTATTACCACATTCTTATTCTTTTTGAGTATAAAAGACTTAAAATAAATTTGAAACTTTTTTTTGGGGGGGGAGATGTATAATTTTGTGGCCTCTTAGTCCCTCTGATAAACTTCAGAAACATTAAAACAGGTATTTTAATTTCAATATTAATTTGCTTCTATAAATTGTGAAATTAAAAGAAAACATTTATTAACTCAGAAACAAGAATTTTAATTCTAGAGGTATCAAATGGAACATCTTAATAATTTCAAAGATCTATTTCCTATTTGAAAATCAATCTGGAAAAGCTGTCAAAATCAGCTAATCTCATAAACAATTTGAGTATTTTCATTAAAAGTCAAACACAAATAGGTCTGACTTTCACCATAACTGCTATTATTGCTGTTCTTCCTCTCAAAACCCGTTCTTGACGAGTGAAGCCTTCATTCAAATTCTCTTGTATTGTTTTCAAAATTAACCTCCAATTTCACAGTATGCACTAAAAGGGCAGGCTTCCACATGGACATCTTATTCATTTTGATGAAACCCGCTTCCCACCCCAAAACATTTGAGTCTTGCTGAACTGAGTGCAATGCAGAACAGAAAGCTTAGACTCACAGAGTTAGATACACAGAGAAAATTAAATGTTCTTTTAATAACTGTGGTTTTGTTTGTGCTTGGGATTCTGTACTTTGTTTAATGATTACTTAAAGTGAACCACACAAACAGGTTTTGTGCAGAAAATCAAAACCTGAGCTCCTCACTTCAAAGCTGAGACAAAAGGCAATTGTCCTACACTTGCTTCTCTTCTCTCCCTCTGCCTGACCTTACTTATCTTTCCTATTTTTTTTTCCTCTTTCCAAAACAGCAGTTTCAACGGGAATTATCTTTTAACTGTTTGGAAAAGAAAATATGTCCTTTCATCTTTATTAAGATCATACAAATCTGATGATGATAAATACACAGAAGTTAATATATTTTTACAGTGGAATTCTAACTAGCACTAAATTCATATAACCTAGTATTCCTGACAAACTATTTGAATGTTCCCCTTCCAAGAAGGTCAAACAGTAATTTGTAGAGCTGTAGTAAAGCTTCAAATTTTGTCAGTAGGTCAGTAGAGTTGTAATTGCAAAATTTTGGTTTTTTTTCTTTTCATATGTTATACTATTTTAGAACACATTTCCTTCTAAAATAAAAGAACCTTAATTTACAGTTTTCAGATAATTTAGATTGTGTCATCTTTCAAATATCAAAACATAATCTCAGCTCACTCTATAATGCAATATCTGCAAGATCCATATAACATGATTGATTTGATACAGTGACTTAACCACGGTGAGTTACTGGCATTAGTAAGGACAGAGGCAGAAGTCATTGACTGCACAAATACTAAGTCTGCAAAAAGGATATTTTTTTTTTAAATAAGAAAAAATAATGATGAAATCGGAAACTTTCAAGGGCATTAAAAATAAAGACCACAGCAAAACGATAGTTCATATTTTGAAGACTGCTTAACTACCCACACAAATATGTTAAAAGTATTGCCTTCTCCTGCTTGTGTAATTCAGAGTTCTTAGAACTTCATGTATTAGTATATAATCAGTGTATGCTACCAAATATACTACTGGCAAGGTCAGAACCTCAATAATAAATTGGAGTTAATCGTATCTAACAGTGCTTAAACAGTACTACTCAGATGTTCAACATCACAAAAAGAACAACTAAGGATGATCAGGACATTTTCACTTCAATTAGTTATTACTGCTAAATAAATACATATCTATATATGTAATCTATATATATTATTTTGCAAATCTCAAAACTACATCATTACATTTGTAAGCTATTAATTAAAAATATTTTGAAACTGGGAAATATTTCTGCATGTCGTATTTTAAATTTCTTTTGCTCCGAAACATAGGACAATTATAGTGCTTTTTAAAAGATTAAGTGGTTGGATAAGGTTTTTCCCAGCTACCTATTTTTAATTTTCTAAACAAAAAATTTAGACTTTCTGTTATTATCCATTAATGTTCCTCTATATCCTCCTATGAATAAGTATATATGTACACATACACTTCTATATTTAAACAGATTTTTAAATTTATATAAATGACTTTTTAACTGTTTTGTAAACAAAAATCAGAGGTTATATATCTTCCCTCTGCTTTTGAAAAAGACTGTTTTTTTCATAAAAAAATCACTTACTTGATCTAAGCCTGACATTTTTTATTATTTCTACATATTTGTAGGTGGTTTAATTATAAATCAGAGTAAGAATAAAGAAATAACATTCTCAAGGGATTATTACCATAATTCCTTAATAATATTGCTCTGTGGTTTCCAGCTCAAATTATATTAATACTTCAAAGGAAGCATTGATTAGGAAACGAGTATGTGGGTTTATTTCGGTAAAGTGCTGAATCTCTATGGTGAGCTAAAACCACACTGTCACAACATATTAATTAACATCAAGGTGATGTTTCCTTGTAACAGGCCAGTTGTGTTCTATATTAATTTCAAAACTAGTTTCAAGCATCCTAGTCTTGAAGTCATGTCAATCTCAATTTTTAAATTCTTGTTAAATGAGCAACTTTCTCTCAAGAAAGGAAAGCTGCCATACACATACAGTATGGCTGATTTTTAGCAGCAAGTCTCAAGTCACCCAAATAGCATAAAAACTGCCACATAAGACGATCTATGTGGTCAAAAACATTACTTTAAGTGTTAAAAACAAAATAAAGAAATATTCTTTGTCTCAATTACTGTTTTGGGTAACCTTTCCCTTCTGCTGTCATGCTTCCAAATGCTTCTCCAAATGGTGAGAAACTCATATAAGATCTAGGATTTTTTGCTAGAATGGCTTAGGGTGGACCAAAATGCAAGTGATAGCCTTGTACCAATAAAAGAAGTAAAGATTCAAGATTATAGCAGAACAGAAAAGGATTCTATGTCCAGTTTACAATAGTCTTGATGGAAGAAAAAAATCCATTTCAAAATCAATACACGTTTAACCAGTTACCATTAGTGTAATTTAGACTCAGGATTACAGCTACCTGTAATGTGGATATTAGAATAATTGACACCTGTCCATTCTAGCATACCTTTAGAGGGCTTCAAATCTCTTTATAATTTGAAATATATAATCAAATATATAAAATGAAATATATCACCTTTCTCTACAAAATGCTTAATAATGTGTAATTTTAAAAATCAAAAAGAAAGAAAAATAACTAAATGAAAAATCATAATAGACACATAAAGAACCTGTATTGAGCCCTGCTTTATGTGTATAATACATTTTATAGGGAACTATTGCATTTATATTTTGCATATATTTGTTATTTGTATTTTATATTTATTGCTTATATTAAATTTCCTCCCTCCATCCTTTCCTCTTCACGAAGTTAAATAAACAATTGGTATCATTAGGTCAGTTCAAATAATGATGCAATTTACAGGTTCCAGCATGAATCAGGAGTCTTTCATAGCTGTAGATATGAAAGGAGCTCTCATTCAGCAAAAATATTCCCCAGCTAGGGATTCCTACAACATGCTGTACATTTTCTATGCAACAGGAAGAAATATCTGTTAAGAAAAATCTCTCCAAGGTGCCAGGGACTTTCTGGTGACCTTTGTAGACCAGATTCCTTGGGTCTTGAGTTGGTCCAATCCTGCTTCTGCCGAGTAGGATTTTCTTACTCTCATATTAATATTTTGTGACTTGATTATTCTCTTCATTCCCTGTAGAAAAGCTAATCCCACCTCAGCAGGAGGTCTTATAAATACAGCTGAAGTCTCTTCTCATAAGGAGACTGCAGGGCCCAAACATCCCAGTTGGGCTGTCTGACCTGTCTCTCTGTATGCTAATAGACTACAAAAACTTTGTTGAATAAAATGCTAAGGTATTAAAATCTTAAAGATTAAAATCTGAAAGATGCATTGCTTGTTCTATACATTCTTTCTTCTGAAATAGAACTTAAATATGGGAGAAAGAACAAATAAATTATAGTATGGAGATTAGGGTATGATATCCCTAGGAAAACAGATGGTAGATACAAGGTCCAGTATTCCAGTGCATAGAAAGGTGATGCATCTAAAACTGTACAGTGTCTGTAGCATATACGAGACGTTTGCAAATGTTTTCAACCTGCAGTTAAAGGCATCTGTCCAACCTATAGTTAAAACCTGTTGCAGTTTCTATATATGGTGCTGTCTTGTGTAGGCAGACTTAATTCTTTTCAATTTCAGTAGTAAGGTTTACCTATCCTACCCAAAGCTGAGAAGGTGTACATGTTGTGTGCACACATCAGGCCAGCCATGATTTACTAAGTGAATACAAGCAGGTAAATATGCTACCACTGCTAATAAAATTACAATATATAAGTATACGCACTTTCTTGAATTCCTCTAACAGTGTAACTTTAATGACGGTGTTCTAGTAAATATTAGTTACACATATATACAGTATATATAAGTATGCATATACATAATTTACAGTAAATTATTATCTACAAGTATTTCACAAATATGATAGGTAGAATACTGAAATAATTATTCTAATATTTCAAGAGTTTATTTTTATGATTATGGAAAAAAGTCTCTTGTTTTTGCTTACTCATCTAAGCGGATTACTCTAATTTAGATTTAGTTACAAAAATATTTTTAATTTGAAGAAAGACATAATAAAAAGATGAAATAAAATCAATCTGGACTCCAAATTCAAAATCACTTTGAGGCGAAAAAATAAATCTAACCATATAGCACACTGCCTCTATTTCTTTTTATTTGTAACTACTGACTGAAAACAACAGATTAATTTAAGAATAGATTATAAAATAGCTTAGCTATCTTCTTTTGGTTTTGCTGCATTCCTTTTTTGTTTGGTTGGTTTGGTTTCATATTTTCCCAGCTAGTAAGTCAGGAACAATGCATCTTTCAACATTTTTTCATTGAACCTGTGGGCTTATTAAGGTCAAATAGCAAATATCATTGTTTACACCCTCACCTGCATTATTTACTTGACAATATGTATTACTTAGTAAGCAATATGGATTTCTGACCTATAACTGAAATCAGTTACTTAAAAGAACAAGGATGCTGTTGCTCCTACAGACCTAGATTTAAAAAAAAAAGAAAAAGAAAAGAAAAGAAAGAAAAGAAAAGAGAAAAGAAAAGAAAAGAAAAGAAAAGAGAAAAGAAAAGAAAAGAAAAGAAAAGAGAAAAGAAAAGAAAAGAAAAGAAAAGAGAAAAGAAAAGAAAAGAAAAGAAAAGAGAAAAGAAAAGAAAAGAAAAGAAAAGAGAAAAGAAAAGAAAAGAAAAGAAAAGAGGAAAAGAAAAGAAAAGAAAGAAAAGAAAAGAAAAAGAGAGATTCTGCCTATTTATCTAGTCATGCTATGTTTCATTACATTATAGAGAGTATATGAATTGTTTAGGACATGAAACAGGAGATCATAGCCCTCCTCCTCCTACAGTACTCGTGTCTTGGCTATGCTACTTCTATTGCTGCAGTAACAGCTAGAGAACCTCCTTTTCCCTTCTTGCTGCAATTACATTCTCTGCTGTCAACACACAGAACCCAGTTCAGCTATGCTGGGGTCCTGACACAACAGGCTTTATGAGTATTTATCTTCGCTTAACACCTAAAGGAGTTAAGTACCTATCTAATATTTAGTAAACAGCTATTCTATTCCCTTTCCTCATTTTGAATGCGAGAATCCAATTGCCTTTTTTGGGGGGGTTTTGTGGGGGGGTTTTTTAATGAGAACTTTTAAAGTCTTTCTAATTGAAAAGTAATTTACATCTGGTAGGATTCTAATACCTATTGCTATACTGCTAGTTATACTCAGAATTCTGGTTTTGTTTACCTTATTTGAAACATGTGTGTCCTGAATATTTTATAGATAGAGTAGAAAAAGCAGTTGTAATTGAAAGAGACAGTATCGAGGGGACAAGGAATCCTCCTTGTTCTGATAATTATTGGTCCGTAAACTACAGTCATATCAAGATGTGTTGAAGGGATAAAATATTCTGACAAGTGAAAAGGAAAGCAACTTTGTTGCTCTCAGCTCATTATATTTTAGCAAATCATTTCCTATTTCACAAGTTCTGACAATAGTTACTGGGGTCAAAAATGTCATCATTAAGCGAGAAAAATAAAAATAAGTGTAAAGTGACTTTCTCATCTTCTTTAAGTCTTATGAAGAATCCATGAAAGCGCAGATTTTTATGAGCTTTCATCTGTCTCTTATGCTTAACTCTGAAATCTATTAGCATTAGCTTCATAAAAATCCAAAGCAAACAAAAAAAGCCAACAAGTATTTGAAATTGTGTACCAGATCTATTCAGGTTCACTCTAGCCTGATCCTTCTTGCAGAGTCTCTCACTGAAATAAGGATATCATTTTCCATTAATTTATTCCATTAACACAATTTACCCAATGTATGCATTGTTTTTAATCAGATAAATATATGAAAAAAATAGTAGATATCCACAACAAATTTTTTGGTGGGGCAAACAAATTAACTCATTATAACTACTTTAGATGGGAGCTGTCTTTGTATTTAAATACAGAGTCTGATTTAGATGATCAGTGAAGTGAATATATCATTATGATAACTTTTAGTTTTTCTACTATACATCTTCTCTTATCCCTGAGACTATGCCTTGAAAAGTGGTACTGATCTTTTAGTATAAAAAATGTAATGAAGTAACATGAACTAGTTTATAATGGTATGCTTTAAATGATCAGGGATACAGCTAAAAGCACAGCTTCGAAGTATCAGAAACACTTTTCTCACCTCATGCAAATGTTTAAAAAAGTGTTTCCAAACCCTATAATTTCTGTTTTTAAAAACCTAACAAACCTTCTCACTGCATCTGAAGCTATGTTTAAAAGTTATCTATTCCAAGCACAATTGCCTTCAAAGTTCTTTTGTTAATGTTTATCAAACCCTTCCTTAAGTAAGTGTTCTGAGGTTACAACTATCAAAAATGTATAGACCTTAGTTTATACTCAGAGATGTTGGAAATGTTCCTCATTTACCTTATTGTCAGTGAGGAATTAATGTACGTTCTTTGCAGTCTGCAAAGAGCCACCTGGTTCTTTCAAGATAGAATGAATTCTCTGATGATGGCAAGTGACTGAAATTGTGACTGCAGTAGTGTAGTGCAGGAGACAAGATATAATGCCCTATCAAATCACTTTCAGTACTGGAGATTTTAGGAACACCCAGGGTTGAACAGAAGTTGTTCAAGAAAAAAAGGATATAATAAGAGGCTTCATCTTAGAGCAGTATGCTTCTCAACAAGAAAAGACTGGAATTTATCTAACAGACTGCTACTTATTTCCTGGGAGAAGTTTAAATTAAATTTAGAGATAGGTGACTTGTTATTCCTCTAGCAGAGGAGAACACATTTAAAATCAAGCTAGAATGAGAGCTAAAGGAGAAGGAATACTATGTTTTTCCTTTGCCTCAAAAGAAAGCATTTGCTTTTTTCTTTTTCTCAATCTTTGTATTTTATGAAAATAAACTTATTTTATTTTACTTAAAGGTTCATCCCAGTGCCACCAGACTCTCAATCACCAAACAGTCCAGAGCTGAAAGCAGGGAATGAATTCTCAGCTGTGGAAATCTGTTTCTCATGAGTGAGTCTTCTGTAAGTCTCTTGGTCTGCATCCACTAGGATGCAAGGATGTGATTGCTTGTTCTGACAACACAAAGTGCTGGACAAAGAGGTGACTGTGCCCTTAGCAAGTGCAAACTGGAGTATTTTTGAGACTGTATGTATCATCTGTGTGTGCATCAACTGTACCTTAGCAAGAAAGGATATCACCAAGAGAGTGGCAATAAAAATAATCTTTCCAGAAACCTGGGAACTAAGAATGCATCTAGAGGAAATGGGATAATATTTATACAAACCATACCAACAATGCCAAAATATAAATCATAGAAATGGAAATAATAATGGCAGCTGATGGTCCTATGAGCAAGGAAGATAACCCAAAGGCTTACACGACTACCAAAAGGTTAGTTCATTCTTACATCCATTTGCAGAGAGAGTTGATTAATCTCCCCAGAATTCTTGAATTGCAGCCTGGCTGGTGTCAATGATCAGTTGATGTTGCTGTAAGGAATCAGGGACCCAGTTGTCCCTAGCAGTGTGATTTAGAAATAGGAACCGTGGCATGAGCTGGGATAAACCTCTCTCCCAAGAGATCATAATGCTGCATGATAACTATGTTGCATTGAACAAAGATCATGCAGACCACCTCAGCTCTGCCTGCTATGATTCCCTTCTGGGTTTGGATGCCCATTGGGTC
Source organism: Antrostomus carolinensis (assembly GCF_000700745.2). Classification (NCBI taxonomy): domain Eukaryota; kingdom Metazoa; phylum Chordata; class Aves; order Caprimulgiformes; family Caprimulgidae; genus Antrostomus; species Antrostomus carolinensis. The sequence continues at coordinate 16,605 of NW_010300357.1, read as the reverse complement.
CTTTTGGTCCCTATCCAACTGAACTTACCCTACCAAGCCTACACTCCTACCTCCTACTTTAACCTAACATAAAGTTAGTATGAACATACTCTAATGGTCACTCTACTCTCAAATTCCTCTGCAGCTGTGTATTAATGAAGGGTAAAGACAAGCAGTGTAGAGTCCTTGGTTTTGTACTGGTAGTAAACCTTCAAAGACACCTCTGAAGTGCTGGCTCTGACCATCCATTACACCTAATCTTGATCCAAGCTTAACTATAAGGACTTCCTAGACAGTCTGATTGTATAGCTTCAGAGAGAGGGACTGCACTGCCAGTGTGACAACTGCCTGCAAAGGAAGGGAGAGAAAAAAGTGGGCAATGGATCGTGAATATTAGATAGAGAGATAAAATACAGACATCTAAATCAAGAGTTAAATATTGAGAGGTTGTCACTATAAGCTGAGATACCCCTGCCTAAAAGGAAAGAAGGGGCTAATAGGGCAAGTACATCACAGCAGATAAGTAGACTAAATGCTCCAGGAGATTTCTTCCACTCATACTGCTATAGAAAAAAAGCTGACAAATTCACCTTAACATTTCTGCATGCAATTTATTTTTTCCCATGCTTTTCAGGGGGATGGTAGGATTTTTAATTTTTTTTTTTTTCATTCTAGAATTTTGCTATAGCTTTGATTTTGGAGGTGAATAGAATCCACTCTTGATTAACATTTTAATTTGAATTTCTATTTAAATAAATTGAATGTTGTAAGTAGCATTCTGAAATATATTTGCATAACATATATTGAAGTCAAATAAATAAATATTTCAGAGTGTCATAAAAAGAGCAGGATTTCTGTCTAAGGAGAAATAAAGTAGAGATTTTCTATTATTATTATTATTATTATCATCATCATCATCATCATTATTTTGACACTCTTGCCCTGTCCAATAAACTGTTTAGCAGAACTAAAATCTTGAGCAACTACTTTATTAGCCACTGTCTGTAACTGAGTAGAGATGTACTGAGCTATACTAGCATAATTCATAGAAATAACTGTTCAGGAAGAAGGTTGATACCTTGTTATTTCTGCTTCTGTTGTTCTGTTTGCTTTACACTGCTTAATAATCCTTGTCAGGTTATTTTTCATTATTTATAAATGTGATAGAGCAGGCAACTTATTCTATTCTATGGGGTCCAGCTTTCATATGGAACAGTAAGCCAGAGGGGGGAAAAAAATAAATTGTGCACATCTATAAAACTAGAAACTATTGCAAAATTGGACAGCTTGTGTTTTATTCTTGTCTCTCAGTTCTATTTTTAGCTGAAGGATAGGTTCATGCTATTCTATTTTCTTTCCTTTTTTCATCAGTTTTTTTTAAGATTATCTCATTTCTGGATTTTTTTTTCCTTTTAGAATAGTGTATCAAAACAGGATGTCAAAGCCATTAGTTCCTGAAAGATAACAGTAGCCACCCTGCTTTATTCACTGGTCAGTCTACAGTGACTATCATGTTTCAAAGCAAAGGGAATGGAATGATCAGTAAATCAAATAATTTAACATTACTGATATTATTCCTTGATTCTGTAAATACTCATACAGTGATAGTATGTCTTCAACAATTTGAAATGCAAAGTTTGTATGAGTTTTCTTGTCTAAAAATCCAAGTAAAATGGAATACTAAATGCATGTGCACAGCCAATATTTTCATGTATAAATTTCATGTAAATTATTATTTTTTTTTAATCTGATGTGAATACCAAACTAGGTCACTCATTTTGCTCATCTAAACTTCTTACATAGTCTAAAATTTATGAGAGAAATTTAGACTTTTTTAAAGTATTTGTAAAAAAAAAAAACAAAAAAAAAACCTCACTGTGTTTTTCATTGTATCAAAATCTGAAAATCTGAAAGTGCTCATCACTATCAGGGAAGTTGCCTGCTTGTAAATGCATCTGTGCAGCTTGAAATATATATTAGAACCTTCTGCTTTCTTACTCTCAGTACTACTGTAGCTGAAATATAGGAAGCAAATCCTGACAGTGAAAATGCTCACAAAGCCAAGAATTTGTTAATCCCATTTTCTTGGTTGAATGTTTGAAAAAGGGTAGTTTTTTGGAGGAAGAAGTAGAGAAACAAATATTCAATCCACTCAATATTGTATTGAATGTATCTGAAAAAATTAATAAAGTAAAATAATAGTAACTGGATAGCTCAATGCTGGCTTGGGGCAGTTTACTTTATGTGTTATTTAGTAACATTGGACCACTGGTTTGCAAAGTGACATGCGATTATTCTCAGAACAGTGGTATCAGAATCAGGAAAATGCACAACTAAAAAGAGAGGAGGGAGTGCTGAACCCATCAGTATTGTGGGAGATAAGAACATCATGTCCGGAAAGGAGGACATAACAGGAGCTTTTGGTATTACTTTCTGTTAGCACAAGTTTGCATGGCAAGAACATCCACAGTATATTGTACAGTCTTGTCATTGAGAATGAAGCTGGATCATCTCCACTCCATGGGGGAGTTAATTACTTTTAACAAAACTAATCTAAATATGCATTAATGTAAGGTTTAGCATGAAAGATAGATAAAACTTCAAATCACCTCTCACTTGTCTTAGACTTGTCAGACTAGCTCAGTTTTAGCATCTGAAGTGATTAGTTGTTATGAGAGCAAAATGTACTGCTCTCTTAACACTGCTGAGGCTGCAAGGTATGTCTGGAGATCAGCTAGTCCAACCAGCTCCCCAAATCAGGGTCAGCCAGAGCAGGTTGCTCCAGTTAGGTTTTTGATATCTCCAAGGATAGAGGCCTGACAACCTCTCTGAGCAACCTATTTCATTGTTTGTTCACCTTCACATTAAAAAAGTATTTTCTTATGTATAAATTAATTTTCCTGTGTTTCAGTGCATGCCCATTGCCTCTCATCTTGTCACTGGGCACTATGGAAAAAAGTCTGTCTCTCTCCTCTTTACTTCCCCAATCAAGTATTGATACACATTGATAAAATTCTCCCTAACCCTTTTGTGCTCCAGGCTCCTCACATGTCACATGCTCCAAGTTCTTAATTATCTTTGTAGCCATTTGCTGGAATCACTCCAACATCTCTCTATCTCTTGTACAGGACAACCCAGCGCTGGACCCAGCACACCAGATGTGTCACACCAGGGCTGAGTACAGACAAAGGATCACCTACCTCAACCTGCTGACAATACACTGCCTCATTGAGCCCAGGAATCTGTTAACTTTTTGACAAGGGTGCACTACTGGATCACAGTCAACTTGTTGTCCATGAGGACACCCCAGGAACAGGAATTTGCATTTTCCTTTCTTGAGCTTAATGAGATTCCTGTCAGCCCATTTCTCCAGCCTGTCAGAGTCCCTGTGAAGAGCAACACAACCTCTTTGTTTATCAACTGCTTCGCTCACTTTTCTGCAAGGTTCCTGAGAGTACATTCTGTCCCATCATCCAGGTAATTAATTGAAATGTTAAACAATAACAGCCCCAGGATGAATCTGTGAGATACACCACTAGGGAATGTCCTCAGGCTGGACTAGATGCTCTTTGAGCCAGCAATTCAAGCAGTTTTCAGTCCACCTCACTATTTATCTAGTCTCTATTTTGTCAGTTTGTATGTGAGGTTCTTATGGAAGACAGTGCCAAAAGCCTCACTAAACTAAAAATAAACAACATACACTGCTCTCCCCTCCTCCACTAAACCAGTCATCTCATAATAGAAGGCTATGAAGTTGATCAGGCATGATTTCTCCTTTATAAATCTATGCTGTTGTCCTGGTTTTTAGCTGGAACAGAGCTGGGTTTCTTTTTAGTAGATAGAATAGAGCTGTGTTTTGCTTTCAGCCTGGGATTTTTTATGAGAGAAACACTGGTAACATACCAGTGCTTTCATTTTTGGTGCTGGAAGTGAAGGACTTCATGTTTTGTTAGTCCACAGTGCAAGATCGAAGGGGGTGAGGAATATTCAAATTAATAAGCTAAATTGGCATTTAGATATGCCAATGGGATATTCCATATCATATCTTGTCATGTCCAGTATATTAGTGAGGGTCTCTTCCTCTTTTAGTTCTCTCTGGCTTTCGCTCAGGCTCTCACTCTTCTGGGACTGTGGTCTTGGTTCAGGATTGTTGCTCCTCCAAGATCATTATCTAGGAATGGGTCGGGCTTGGCTGGTTGGTGGTAGCACTGTGTATCACAATTTGAATACTTTGTTACTGTTATCATTATCACTGCTGTTTTAAAATTAGTATTATTTTAATTTTCTTTTATTTCTATTATTAAACTATTCTTATCAACCTACAACTCTCCTTACCCTTACCCCCAATCCTCTCCCCTATCCCTTGGGGGTGGGGGGGAAATGGGTGATATACTCCCTAAGCTGTTCTCTGCCATGGATAGATCTTCATTGCTCTGGACTTCCCCACAGTTTTCAGGTGCCTGAGATTCCTGAGAGTAAATTTTAACAGTAAATATTGAGGCTAAGAAGGCATTTTCCATGTTCTTTTTGCTTTTCCAAGTCATTTTTTTTAAATCTTACCCAGAGTTACTAGCTTTACCGGAGTTTTATCCAGAGCTCCTTGTTCATCCATGCAGGCCTCCTGTCACCTTTGTTTAGCATCTTGCACACAGGGATGGCCTGTTCTTGAGCTTGGAGGAGGTGACCCTGGAAAATCAACAAGCTGTAATTATGAGTATTAGGTGTTTAATAGCCCAAACCAAAGACATCCCTAAAATTATCTTTGTTTCATATGTTTTAAACAGTGAGTAAAGTAACAGTTTAGATTATTTTTTCCATCTTTTGATATCAATTGGCACAATAATTCTTTACATTATTTCCTAGTTATTTTTTCAATTAAAATTACCATTTCCCTGGGAGAAAAATCTGGTAATTTTATTGATCAATAGTTGACATCAATATCTGAACTTTGAGATTTTTCTTCATGCTAACTCTAAACTGCCTGGATTTTAAGGGGATTAAATAGGTTAACTGAACAGTTTTATGCTTACCTTTGGCCTTGTAAGTTCTCAAAAAAAAAAAAAATCCTCATTTTTGTATATTCTCTGTGCATATCATTCAGTATTAAAGTAAATGTATTGAATTTATTCAAATGAAATTTAGTATTTTTCAGCCATTTGTTTTCAAAAGCAAAAATCTTAAGTTTGTGAATAAGTTTGTTGTAAACAATGTTTTGATACGATAAGACAAAGATTAACCTATTGCTTTTTTTTCCTTTTTTTTGGTATGTGATTGCCCCAAAAATATGGTTTCACTAAAGAAATGAAACTCATGAATGAGAAGAACAGTAAATGAATAAAAACCCATAAAATTGTTCATGAATGCTGAGATTTTGCCTGCAAAGCTAAATATTCATACAGAGAAGAGTAATTTCCTAAATATTCATGTTGAACAAAAACTTCTCTGAATGACTGTTTGCTAGCAATGAATATTAAGGAGCAGGAACATGATCTGCAGAAACAGCTGTGAGGAACTGAAACAAATGTTCACTTAATCGTATTTTTGTAGTAGCTGTACAGCTCAATTTATCAGGAGTCTTTCACACCTTACTATTCCTTCTACACAGTTCTACCAGTTACTGCAATAAATCAATGTTTTAGTTCTTTGCCCCATCCACACCGTGGTGTTATACAGGACTTGAGGTCTCAGAAAAGCAAGCAGAGGGTAACTAATTTTAATTCCAAACTGCTAGGATGGAATTAGATCAAACATTTTATAACATCCAATGCTTTTCCTTTTCTTGTCACAGTCGTTAATGACAAAGATCCACAGTTTTACTGATTACTGATTTACAATACTGAAACATGTTGCCATTTTTTGTGAGTTTGAATTTGTAAAGGAAAGTTAAACTCTAGGTATTACAGAGTAAGTGATTAATGCTGCCAAGCTAGGTGCATTATAACATTGATCCTCCAAACAGCTTCATAGACCTACATTTGATTTGGTTGAGAGGTTTTAGAAATTTAACATGGAACATGACCTTACAAAAAAAAAACAAAAAAAAACAAAAAAAAACAAAAAAACAACCAAAAACAGACAGTGAATATATAGATTTCCCACAGAGTAAATGTGAAACAAACTGAAGGAGGAGTAGATAATTGACCCTTCTTACTACTGAAATATTTGGTGTTCATGAACAAAGCCCCCTAAAAATTTGTAAAACATTTTTTTCACAATTTCACAAAAATATCCTAATGCTTCTGTCTTAGCCATCTAATTACATAGAGTTTCAAAACAAAACAAAACAAAAGTGGAATCTACCACAGGCCTTTTGAATTGATAGAAAATTGCATACATTTTTTATTAGTGGTTTCTTGGGAACAAAATCTTGGGTATAGTCAAGGTTTTCAGTCAGCTAATAGGATGGCTTAAGTGAAAAATACTATCTGAAATTACATGTACTTTGATTCTACATGCATTTTGATTTTTTTTAGTTTCAACGATCACAAAAAATTGCTATCAGCAGTTTAGAGTCTGCATAAAATGTTCTGGTAACATCTGTAATTTTTGAATGTTCAAATGGCCACTGTGCTATCAATTTGCTGCTACAGCTATTGGTCATAGTCAGTAGCTGAAAAGTCATAAATCAAATGTGATACTTTCAAACTAGAACTTAGATGTGTTGCAGTGGGAAAGTCCCTGCTGGATCCCTACAGGAGATGAATAGAGAACTGCGGTTTCTGGGATCTAGCCTAGCTAATTTCCATAATCCATCTATTGATTTCATTATTTTTACAGGTAATTATCTAGAGTACTTCTAGAAGGAAACACTCTTAAGATAGTGATAAGGACTTTGATTTAAAAAACAAACAAACAAACAAACAACAAGCATAACGTATGATTACATCAACAATAACTTTAGTACTTTCCATAGATTTGAACATGAACAAATAATTAAAAAATATACCTTGTATTAAATGGAATCAAAAAATATCTTACTTGATATATATCCTGAAGTGTTTTGGGTTGTTGGTTTTTGTTTGTTTTTTTAATCCTTTAAGATGGTACCTCTGATAAGGACTTTGATTTAAAAAACAAACAAAAAAATTAAAAAATTTTTTAATCCTTTAAGATGTTACCTATAATATTTTTATTCTACTTTGACAATGAAGCTCTTTAAAAGATGCAACGTGAAATATGAAGTACTTTCCACAAGCTTTTCCTTTTGTGTCACATTTATTTAACTAATTTGCTGAGAATGTTCAATTTTCTTGCCTGCAGAAAGTCTATTTCACCTTGTAAGTTTAATTTTATATGCACAAACACCTATCAAATACAGGAGAGAAAGGTAGAAGAGAAGTTAGAAATACACTGCAAAATAACACAAAAGAGTGAAAAGAATGAATATTTTTTTAAAGCTGTCCTCTGCCTTTACATTTCAGTAAAATACTACTGAATGATATAATACAATTGCTTTTCAGTCATATTTCAATGTTACTATTTCAGATTGTCCTTTATACATACAACTTCTAGTTATTTCTTTCATATTTTCACTTGCAGAAGATATTGTTAACATTATAATTGTCCTTTATAGAATGAAAGAACATTTGCATTTCACAGTTTGAGTAACTCTGAGAATTTTCTGCACTTTACCAAATTATTTTTTCTTGGTCTTGTATCCATAATCTAAAATTTTCAAATAACTATTTTAAAGTATGTGACTGCAAAAATCCATGTAAGAAAACCAAACTTTTTACAATACAAGAGGATTTCCTATTATTTTCTTAGTGTATATTTAAAATTAGTTATAAGAATTGAGGACTATATGGTTACTTTCAATAAGATGGGGATCAAACCTTCTAGAAACACATTGACACTAATAAAAATTAATGTGATGCAATGTTTGATTTAGTATGTCTCTTCTGAAAATCCTAGAAGCTCTATTAATCTACTCCAAACACAGATTTCATCATGCTTTTAAACTCTCAGCCAGGGGACTGTTGTCAGTTCTTTGTCAATAAACAAAACCTAGACAAAAAATTTCACCAAAATGTGTCCATGCCATCATTTATGGAAACCAATATAATGTTCATTATAGAAAAAAACTTTAATGTTCTATATAAAATAGATAGGAAATATTGTGCTTTAAAAACAAGTCAATATTTTTATTTAAGTGAATCTCTAGTTTCCAGCACAACCTAGTAGTATTAGACTTACGAAAGGCTAAACTTTGATCTTATAAACTCCCTGTGATATCTGATCTAATCTCTGCTTTCCTGTAGCTATAAACAGCCTCATTAAAATATGGATAGTTATAGGATTTGCAAAAAAACCCAAAACTAATGGAAAGAAAAGAATATCAACCAAACAGACAAGTTGGGTAGGTTCATTTTAAAGACTTTGCATACATGTTCTGACACTATTAATTTATTTTGAAATTCATTGCAAAGAGTCAATCATAAAAAATAAAATCTATTTTCTCGTTGCTTAGGTGGTGTTTATGTTAAATTATTTTTAGCACAGAATAAAATGTACTTTGTTCCAAGCCACAAGCTCTAAACAAAACAATTGCTGGAAAATTTAAAAAGGTAGCATGAAATGCAGGACAAGAGCTCAATACATTTAATCATGCCTAAGGGTTGGAAAGTCACCTTACAGACCAAAATGATTGTTTACAAATAGATTTTGACAGGTAATCTCACAGAATACTCCACCTACATTTTAACTTTGTGGGTCCAGTGAAATCAAGTAGCAGTTTGCAGTTGATTAGTATGGGAATATGGTTCATGTGCTTCTGAGAGCAGGGGAAAGTAAGCAGCTTTGAGGGCACATTTCAAGTTATCGAGCATCACAGACAAGCTGTGGGGATATCAGTCCTTGTTTCTGCCTGTTCATCTCTGGCTGAAACAGAATGCAGAATGGATTTGGGAACATTTGCTTAAGCCTGTCCATATGTAAATTAAATTTCTACACTGGAGGAAGATGAAAAACAAAAAAAATAGGAAAGCCACAGGAGACCTGTTGGAGATGTATCCACATAGCAGCTGCAATAAAACAATGTAAATGGCAGGACAAAATGTGTTTCTAAGAATTATCAGAGGAAGGAAGCACAACCTATATGTTCCATTTCCTGGTCCCCGGGTTGGCCATGTCTACCTCCTACTCACCTAGTTTCCAGGATTATTTGATGGTCTTTTACTTTTCCAGTTGTATCCTGTTACAGGCCAGTTGTACTGAATGACATAGCCATGGTAGAGAGACATTGGTCTCTTTCTCTGCCAAAAGGGGGATTTTGATGCTCAGTCCCAGACACATCAATTCCCACAACCCTGCTGCAGTATGCAGAACAGTAGTTTCAATGTTTATGGATGTGTCGCCAGTATTGTTGTCGCCTTTTCAGTTATGCAAAAACTGAGACACAAGTTTTCTTCTGAAATGTGGTTTTTACCCAGAAACTTTCAAAAGGAAAAAAAATGCAATTAAAAAAGGCTAAAACTTTTCAAGAAATAAATATTCTGGATCTTTCAAAATGTTAATATTTTCTTTTAAGTCCTCTAATTAACTATGAAACCTATTCTGCATTCATAGGCCAACCAAAATTCTGTTGGACTCTATATTTAGTGGTTGTTAAATTACGTCTATAATTAATACACACAGAAAATGTGAATAAGATTAAAAATGTCAGCATTTTTTTGAAGTGACAGAAATTTAATATCCATTTAAAATTACATTCTTATTCTGTCTTATCATAAAGCTGTTTGTTTATTAAAACATATCTTGAGGCTCTATTGAGACAGATACTTGATTTCTGCAAGTTTTGACACTAGAGCCCATCCCAAGGTTAAAAAGCAAACACTGACTGACTTATTTCTAAAGGGTTTACATTTTTCAACAACCCTGAGTTGGTTACCTTCTCTATAAATAATTGCAGGGGGATGGGATACTATGGTTTATTTACTGGGCATGCATAATGAGACTACTGCCTTGTATGGAATGATATCTAAATTTTTGATGTGTGTCCCCCTGGTAAATGAATTAAGATTTCAGGTTTCATTTTCTAAAGCATAAGAGAAAACATGTTAGTTCACTACTTCCACTGCTTGAATAGCTTTTTGTGCCGGTTTACTGTAAAACTACATTGACTTCGGTACCCTCCACAACTATTTGATTTCATGCAGTTCTTGCAATGTCCAGCCACAGACCTTAATATTCACAGAATCACAGAATCACATGTAATATTATTCATAATCTGATCATAACAGAAAGAGTTAATAGAGGAAGAGTTGGTTTCCCTCCCCTACCAGGATTATCATCATTGACTGATAAAATTATAAATTGGGATATATTCAAAGTAATTTTCTACATAGTCTTATAAATTCCCTTAATAACATCAATCATTAATAATAATTAATAACATTAGTTGCTGAACATTATCCCATATTTTCTAATAAAACAAAAACTATGAAATTGTATCCAAAACTCAGTGAAGTCCATGGAAATTCTTCCATGAATGGATAATTACTCAGATCTTACGTTAGGTTTCCTCTGGTGGTAAACAAGTATTGTGACTTTTCCTTTTAGTCTCTAAACCAACAGGGTAAGATAGAAGTATCACTGCCTTTCTTTCAGTTCTGCAGTTAAACTCTAACTTAAGTATTTAGGGATTTTATTCACTGCGGGTAACATTTTTGATAAAATCATTCTTTAGAGAAAGAACATCATAAAGTTGGCTTCAGAAGACCATGAAGCTTATTAGTTAAGTACCTGCTCTTTTATGACACAAAAGTGTTAGGGATACACTTTCACTACAAATGAACTTCTGATATGAATTTGCTAAACTGCTCAAAATGCTGCAGACAGTAGCTCATACACTATATCCAGTTTGTTTTCAGAGTGTATTATTTAAGAACAAATAGCCATCACAGAAACATCATTTTCCTGATTAAATATTCTTTCTATTTAATAATATTCTATAGTATCTTCACCTCATTACATTTAATTTTTATATTCTTTTTTTGTTATATAAGAGAATTCCATTAAATCTGTTTAAATAATCTATAAAATCCAGCAGACTGCTGATTTTCCATTTATTCATCTATAAGAGTTCAGGCCACAAAAAAGCTTTATTTGCTCAAAAACTGTCAAAAAGAAAAGTATCCAGTTCAAAGAGATATGAAAGATGAGGCACCAAGGGGAAGATTATAATACTGTTTCTAATTTATTTGCCTTCTACTTCTCACACTGTTTTTTGTTAAACATGCAATCTTAATAAATAAAGAATTGTACTATTTTTACTATTATTAACTCAAAGCAATCACAAACTCAACTTCTTCAGAAGTCTTGCATTTTCACACTTATCAGATGTTTCAACAAAATAAAAAATCAGTGTTCACTTTCGATACCATTTGGAATCATAACATCCCTCTTTCTTAATATTTTTTTTAAATCTATATATTTTTTAATGGGAAAAGAATTATTTATTACATTCAGAGTGTTTTATTTCAGTGTTCACCCAACAGGTTCCTGTAGGATATCCAAAACACTTTGTTTCTACTATAGCAGGCACCTGTTACCTTAATAAATAAATAAATAGCTTTCTCATTGCCTGGAGTGCAGCTAAGTATTGCCAGCTGAAAAGCCTCTACTAGTATTAGTATCCTGTTGTCACAACAACCAAGCACCAAGCTCCAGTAGTAACTATAATCACAGTTATACCTACAGTAGTGCACCAAGATAACCTGTTATTTACTGCCCCTCAAAATTCTTGCAGAATAAGTCATTCCGAACAAATGTTAGAGTACTTGTGTGGACTGAGTGAGGTTGAAGCATCTGAACAACCACATCACAACAATTAATTTACATAGACTGTCCACCAGGAGAAATGATCTGGCACATGTTGATTTTTATCTAAACTATGAAAGCAGAGAGAAAATATCTGTAAATAATTAAGTGGTGTCCTCTATACAGTACGTACAGTATGGTATATACAAAGACAGAATTCACCACTCCTGAAGTCCTCAGAGGGACACATGCACAGTGATCAGAAGCTTTGGTATGTGGTGACACTTCTCGTTAATTCTTAATGATCTTGATCTTGATAATAATTTCAAAAAGTACTGGAAGAAACAATGCCAGTCCAACTGAGCTAGGAAATCTGATTTGAAAAACCTTCCCTAAGAATCAGACTGAAATTTTGTTCATGGTCTATTAAGTTACACACTATCGGCATTACTAGTTTGACCTAAAATTGATTGCTGTGAATCAATCACCAAATTAAGCAAATATAGGAACTTCCAAAAACTTTTTTAAGTAGGTTTTGTAAAAGTTAGCATTTTAATCCACAACTCCTTCCTGGTCTACTTCTAACGAAAGATTCAATAAATTATCTTCATAAAGGCTAAAATGCTAATTAGGAAATTATCTTCAGTGATAAATCAGAGATGTGGAAAAAATTATTAGATCAGCTTTTTCTAGAAGTCAATTACCCTTCTCTTCATAAAACATAAGAAAAATAAAAATAAAAGCTGAGTTTTGTATATATATTTTTTTTTTTCTATTGGATAGAAAATTATCTTGGAAGGTTTGAGTCTACATAAATTACCTTTCAGTTAAATTTATGTACATTTTTACATGTACCATTAATATTTACTTATTAGCAGCAATGCAATGGCTATGAAATAATTTAAGATATATCCTTCAAGTTAATAAGTGTACTAATTTTCTAAACAATATCACTCAGTCAGTGAGGAGCACAGTGGCAGCAATGGTCAGTTCCACAGCTGAGGGTGTGCAAGGAGGAATAGGTGGGTTCCTGGAGCAAGTGAGATGTGACACTGAGTCCGGAGCTGATGTGGTGGTGGCATTGCCAGAGGCAACCATAGACTATTTAAATGGCCTCTAGGGAGCACAGCAACCAGGACGTGGCATGTCAGAAGGGTGTGGTGCAGCAGATTGCGCAGCAGTTCTAGCAGGGATA
>NW_010300357.1:0-3653 GCF_000700745.2 Antrostomus carolinensis | reverse complement strand
GCATGCAGGCAGGCCAGTGGTGTTCTCTCAGAATTACCAGAAAACCATGGTGTCTACCCAACAAAAAATGAAGGCCTCTCCATTCTCTGCACCAGCTGTGACTGATGCAGCCTCCCAGATGGAGCCCCAGTGGGTGCGTGCTGCCACCCAGCTGTCAGCTGCAGGGCGTGCCCCCCCCCTTGCACTGGTGTCGGACACTAATGGGGAATTCACCTGTGGGAGAGGTTCCCCGGGTGGAGGAACTCCCTCACTTAGTGATGGAACTCTGGGAAGAGGTGAGCATGTTGAGGACTATCAGGGAGTGTGAGAGGGAGACTGAGTACTGGAACAACACCCTATGCTCCCACTCTCAAACCCAACAGGCAGGCATGCCTCGTGCAACAGAGGACTCCCTGTCCTCTCTCCACACAGCTGAACAGAGAAAATTAGGAGACGAGGGGGAATGGCAACAGGTTCCTGCCCAGTGCAACAGGTGTGTGTCCCCTGTGACAACCCCAGCCTCCCAGGTTCCCTTGCACAACAGATACAACGATCTGCAAGTGGAACCCAACCTTAATGTGGATGACGATTCCCACAGCCTGGAAACATTCCCTAAGCCCCATACCACAACAGCTTCTGTAAAGAAGACTGGTCATTGTCATAGACTCCCTTCTGAAGGGAATAGAAGGCCCGTTATGCAGACCAGACCCTTTTCATAGGGAATTCTGCTGCCTACCTGGGGCCCGAGTTAAAGATGTGGAAAGAAAACTTCCAACTCTTGTAAAGTCCACAGATTACCCATTACTGGTTTTCCAAGTAGGCAATACTGATACCATAACAAGAAGCCCAAGGCTATTAAGAGCAACTGCAGGGCCCTGGGACGAATGCTGCTGAAAGGATTGGGTGCACAGGTAGTGTTCTCCTCTGTCTTCCTATCACAGGGAATGACGAGGTGAGGATTAGAAAAAGCCAAGAATTAAATGCCTGGCTCTGAGCCTGGTGGTTGTTTTTGGTTTTTTTGACCATGGATTAGCCTACATAACACCAGGCCTGCTGGCAAATGATGGGATACACTTGTCTCCAAGGGGCAAAAGGATGCTTTCCACAAAGTTAGCGGGGCTCATCAAAAAAGCTTTAAACTAGATTTGATGGGGGAGGGGGATTAAACCAGGATTGCTGGAAATAGGCCTGGGTTTGGCACTCCAGTGTCTGAGGGGACAGTGTGCTAGAGAGGCTCCCCGGTCTGCAGCCTCAGAGGAAGTGGGGAGTATTACTCCAAGTGTCAGCAAAGATGCAAAGGTTATTGATGGATTAGAAACAGCAGCAAGTTTCACTTAGGAACTAATTCACTTAGGAGCTAAGACTATTCCCCTCAGAAGAGTGGTGGGATCAGTAGCCCAACTGAAGTTCATCTACACCAATGTATGCATCACGGGCAACAAATAGGAGGAATTAGAAGCCATTATGCAGCAAGAAAATTACTCCCAAGTGGCCAGACTCTTTTTCCATATTTTGTAGACTTCTTTCTTCTGACTGAGCTTTTCCAGAAGTTCCTTGCTCATCCATGCAGGCCTCCTGCCTCCTTCACTAAATTTCTTACTCTTGGAGATGCAGTGATCTTGAGCTTGGAGGAAGTGAAAATTAACCAGCTCTCTTGGACCCCCCCTACCCCCTCCATACCACCTGCTGGGATGTCATCGTAGGAGTCTGCTCCAGACCACCCAGCCAGGATGAAGAGACAGACGTGATATTCTAAAAGCAGCTGGGAGAAGTCTCGCGATTGCTAGCCCTCATTCTTGTGGGGGACTTCAACTTACCAGATATCTGCTGGAAGTATGATACAGCAAAAAACAAAAACAGTCTAGGAGGTTCCTGGAGCTTGTGGAAGACAACTTCCTGACACAACTTGTGAGTGAACCAGCTAGGGAAGGCTCCTAGGAGACTCCACAACCTCCCTGGGCAGCCTGTTCCAGTGCTCTGTCACCCTCACAGTAGAGAAGTTTCTTCTCAGGTTTAAGCGGAACCTCCTGTGCTCCAGCTTACAACAATTGCCCCTTGTCCTACCATTGGGCATCACTGAGAAGAGCCTGGCTCCATCCTCCTGACATTCGCCCTTAACATATTTATAAACATTAGTTAGGTCACCCCTTAAAACACATCTTTTTAAACTACACAGAGTTAAAATATAGCAAAATATAAAAAGGAAGCAAAAATATAAAGTAATTTAAATGACAAAATATTATTTCCCTGTTCAATGAGACTTTTATAAATCAAGGATCTACCAAGAATTTACAGATATAATGATCCATCTTTTTTCGTGAAAGAAAAAATAATTTAAAAAAACATTTATAATACTGCAGCAAAATAAAACATTAACATTTATCATTTTTATTAGCAACACTACTGTAAGTATAAGGCTTGTCATATATTTTAAAGATGTTTACTATTGGACAAAAATCATTCCTCTCAAATTCCAAAATTCCAGGACATTAATAGTAAACACTGTAAAAACCTTTGGTTTAATTAAAACGCCATTTAATACAAACATTTATTGTAATAGCATTTTCAATAAGGACAAAAACTGAACTATTTATGCCCACTGGAAAAT
Source organism: Antrostomus carolinensis (assembly GCF_000700745.2). Classification (NCBI taxonomy): domain Eukaryota; kingdom Metazoa; phylum Chordata; class Aves; order Caprimulgiformes; family Caprimulgidae; genus Antrostomus; species Antrostomus carolinensis. The sequence goes on along the minus strand of NW_010300357.1, from coordinate 1,066 downwards.
AGTCATAAGCTATAAGGATGCTACTTAGCTAATGCTCTTCTGATGACAGACAGTCTGAAAAAAACTTCCCAAGAAGCTTTTATACATAGTATGGGATTAAATTGTCCAACCATGTTACAAAAAAAAGACATACTCAAATATTGAAATCAAACCATGACATAGCCTGGACTCTGCAGTCATATTTTCATCGTCAGCTGAGAATTTACTCAAGTACTCATTTTTTAATTCTCCTAGATATGGTGAGGTGTCTGGGCATTAACTGAGCTGATAATGGAATATGATTAATTAATGTTTTGTTAATACTTGCAGGATACAGAGTCAAAAGATGCATTCATACAGAATTCACAGGTTTGGTCTTTTATGTAGATATAGACAACATATACATTTTGCACCAATTTTATTGAATGGATACATAGTTTCCCTGATATCTGAGACAAAAGACAAATTTCAAAGCTTAATGACACCTCCCTGTAATATTTTTTTCTTACTGAGTTGTATCATTTAGTCTTTATTTTGGACTATGTGAAATGAAATGTCACTATTTGGCAAATATATTCCTGGACTGGTTTTAGAATCAGAAAAACATTTAGGTTGGCAAAAACCCTTTAAGATCATTGAGTGTAACCATTAACTTAACACTGTCAAATCTACCACTAAATCACATCTCTAAGTATCTCAGAATCACAGAATCACAGAATGGTAGGGGTTGGAAGGGACTTCTAGTCCAATCTAGTCCCTCCCAAAGCAGGCTCACCTAGAGCAAGCTGCACAGGACTGTATCCAGGAGAGTTTTGAATATCTTCAGAGAAAGAGACTCCACAACCTCTCTGGGCAGCCTGTTCTGGTGCTCTGTCACCCTCACAGTAAATAAGTTTTTCCTCATATTTAAGTGTAACCTCCTGTGTTCCAGCTTGTGCCCATTGCCCCTTGTCCTATTGTTGGCCACCACTGAAAAGAGTCTGGCCCCATCCTCTTGACACCTGCCCTTTAGATATTTATAAACATTAATAAGGTCCCCTTTCAGTCATCTCTTTGCCGGGTTAAACAGACCCAACTCTTTCACTCT
>NW_010300356.1:48624-71051 GCF_000700745.2 Antrostomus carolinensis | reverse complement strand
ATTGCTGCCTCTCATTTCTATTTCTTTAGAGAAATGCCCATACACATTGATGTCTGTGTTATGGATGTGTGCTCAGGCATACACTGTGTCTGCATACACTAGAAAAATGAAAACAAAGTTTGAAATATTTTTAAAAAACAAATCAAGTGATCCCCTTTGGAATTCATATCCTTCATCATCCTGATGTCACTTAGATATTTGTGATTTTTCTGTCATGCCCATTAGAACTCAGGCTTGCTCAGAGGCAGGACTTTCTGTCTGGCTGCTGGCAGCTATGTGCTTTTCATATGATATCTGTTTGTGTATGTTTCTATACCTTTATCTCTTGCTTGGATTTACCTTAGATGTTTTTCTTCCCATTATCTTTTATTTTATTAGCCCACTTGTATCTCCCTTTGCTTTGCCCATCCCCATGGATACAAACCTGGCAAGTAGCACTGAGGTGTCTTGCATCCTGTGAATTAATAGAAGCTTTTTGAGTCTGTAAGCTGTTGTGCATTTTTTTATTTAAATAAAAATTAAAAAAATCCAGATTTCTCTATTGGCTCCAAATACAAATTCAGTGGATTCAGTATAGTTTTTTTTTTTTTAAATAGTGGTAGTATTGTTCCTTTTTGACACCACTTGGGATTTTTTGGCTTACAAATTCTATCAGTCAGCTCTCTAATACCAGAAAGGAGTAAGTTTATACTGAAGCCTGGCTAGAAGACCCTTTTCTGTTGATGTAAATGTGTGAAGCATTTTCAGATCTTTTACTCAAAGGCTCTATGTTAAGTGCAAAGCATCAATAATTAATAAGATGATGTGTCTTTGTAAAGCACGTTATAAAAACAGAAGAAGAGATATAAAGTCTGAATAATTTCCAGCATTTCTTCATTTAGTTACATGTACCCGTTCTAAGACATGAACATTTTTATTTTCTGTAACTGTTTGGCTATTCAAACCTTCAGGTAACTTCTCTCCATTAACTGCTTGACTAAAAAGTGAATAATAAATATTCTTGTTTTTCTCAGCAACTTATGTAGGTTTTCAGACCTGAAGAATCTTCTGAAATGCTAAATATACTCTGTGTTTGTTCCTTTGTTTCTAATAACATCTGCCCTGAGCTAGGCAAGATTTAAATTTTTTCTCCAGCAATGGAGAACAGACAGCTGGAGCAGAATTATGCTTTAACTTTTTGAACTGAACTAGGGTTTATGAAATTAAAAAGTAATGAGGATTCATGGATGCTATTAAGGAATTAGGGAATCAAACTTTATGCTACCTCACTGTCATTTAAAGAAGTGTCTGTCTCCCTGATACAGTACCTTCTTCTCTTTCACTGTATCTGATACAATTATTGCTATTTCTACAATTCTCAATAGTAGAAATATTTCGTTTTTACAAGAAAAGGTAAATCTTCTTCCAGCACATTTCTGTGCAATGGGTATCACACCTACCTCATTGAGCTGTGACTTTCCATCTTTGCTCTGTCCCTGACAAGTGTGTCAGTAACAATCTTGTTTGGTTCCCTCTCAGTCTCTGTATTTGTGCCAGTTCCTGTTATAGCTGAGGGAAAGTTAGATCAGTTCAGATGAAGCAGTTTAATTTTACTTTTTCAGACTGATTGCCAGAACTGATAATAACTGAGTGGACTGTTAATTCTTTCTGAGTCTGGCCAAGGATTTTGCATTTTTATAAATACATTTTAAAGCCTTTCAGCACTGGTCTGATTGTTTGCTTTAAATATTTCGTATCTCCTCAGTAGAATTTTTGGAGCAAGAGCTAACATTTTGCAAGGTATATATTTGCACAGCACTCAGTATAAAGGGTTCCTTACTTCCTCTTTAAGTGCAAAATCAAACTTAATGAAAATACATCATCTCAAGTCATGGATGAGCAGTTCTCTGGTCAGTCCATATAAGACAACACCAGAGGTATCAAATTAACTAGTCAGTGGCCATTTTCACAGACTTACCTCCCTCCTTTCTGAGAGATTTCATCACGTCCAGTCCAGAACTGAGATCTCAAATTTAGAAAGTACATGATGTATCTTGATAGCAATAATATGTTGAAATTTACATCATAGGCTAGATTTCTTATTTCATTTGGATTCAGTGGAACTATTTAGAACAGTTCCACATGTGAAAGTTGATGGGGAGGCTCTAGACTGAGCAGACATAAGATGGGTAAATGTGCTGACCTTATTATCAAATTCCTTGGTGAAGCTGCATGGGTTTGAATGATTGGTGCAACTGTTAATCATGGAGCAAGAAAAGATCACTAGGAAAACTTGTAATCAAGCCATGACCATTAGTGACACTAATAATCACCTTTCCCACTCCCCAAACCAGAGGTGTGTATCAAAAGAAAGACTGTGAGGCAAAGAATACAGTCAGATTTTTACAGAATTTTCAGCTGCCTTGGAGGTCCTAAAAATGGGTTCTTCTCCCAGGGATCATAAATTAACTTAATGAATGAAACAACTTTTCTAATCCCTTTAGTACTTTTCCCCCTTGATTTTATTTTATTTTGTAACTCTAGTTCTCTACTGTCAGGTACTTCTCTCTCATTTTTCCTTGCAGAACACATTTAAAAATCATTTATGTTTGTTGATGCTGTTGGAAACGTACTAAGTATTTTGGCCTGCAGGCAATGTTCAAGGTGCTAAGTAGATGGATGAAGACTAGGACCATGTGCAGAGGCAGACAAAGAAGCAAAATCTAAAAGCATCATTGGGAAAACACTGTAGAAAAGAGAGCTTATTAAGGATTCACAAAAATTCTGGAACTGGTGGATTGCAGAGAGAAAGGGTGGATCCAGTGTAGGCAAAAATGGAACCAGATTGCTGATGCTCCAAAGAGCAAAAGAAAATAAGAAGTTATGGAGAATTCTTCAAATGGGGAAAGCAATAGGTATAGAAAAGCATGTGGTTCAACTTGGTGTATGTGAAGGGATGATGTGAAAACAGCCTCATAAGCTACAAACAGGGATAGGACAACAAAAGACAAAACTGCAGAGAGTGATGCAGAAATAATCTCAGTTAAGTGCAACATGTGAAAATAGATGCTGAGACTGAGGCAAAATGCCTTCTCTAAAATGATAATATCCTGGAGAAACTAGCATGGGTGACCTGGTCATGAATCAGGATTGATAGTATATAAGCACCTCAGAAACTATGTGAAAAATAATCGATAGACATAGTCTTCTCAAGGTACGTTTTACAATAGGCAGAGTAGGTGATATGAATAGATGTCAAACAAACCATTAAGTCAGTCATCTGCACGCAGATATAACAGAGAACCTCTGTCAGTCATGGCTTTTCAGCTGGCTCTGTACATACTGAATTAATAGCAAGATGCAGGCTAGAGCAGGGACTCAGTATTTAGGGAGTGACTCAGATACACCCGAGTTAGTCATACATGCTGTCTTTATTATTAATAAAGAGAAATGATGTTTCTCATGAGTGCTTCCTTTCATCTTTGTGTGGTGGTCTAAAATGAAGTAATGAATTTCATTTTAAAGCAACCTTCTTTTCACTGATTTTAATGGAGTAACCAACTCAGATGCAGATGTCCACAGTACAGAAGTATAATACTGTGGTGGATGAATACCAGTTTAAATGTTCAACCACTGCATCCCATTCTACTGTGTTGTCTACATAAGCTACAAAAAAGTAAAGTGACTTAAGGTGACTCTCGCATACCCTTCAATACCTTCTAGGAGCAGCTAGTCAAAAAACTGAGATCAGAAAAACAGCTTTGGTTTAGCTCTGAGCAGTGGACCCAACCTCGTGCCAGATGTAAATACAGCCACTGTGTAATGGTGCACAAAGCATACACAAACCCACATTCCTTGACAGCATAATTCACAGCAGTAATATAATTTCAAGAATGGAACTACATAAAAATGAAGTGAAATAAAAAATAACAGCTCTGTGCATAAATCTTGTCAGGGAGATTTTTTGCTTTAAAGGCACATTCTGGAGCTTGCATTACAAAAAAAGTTCAGAAAAGACAGGAAGTCCTGGCATGGTTAAGTTGCAGAATAAAAGGGGATATTAGAAGTAAAAAGATAGTTTTCCCCAAATTTAGTCACATCTGAATTATTGAATTATAGAGGAAATAACGTTCTGGCAATTTCAAGAAATATAAAATCAAGATAAGGCAGAACAAAAATATTCTGAAGAGCAGCTTGATAAAAAAAAAAAAAAGCATTCTGATTCATATAAGTGTGGCTGAAGTTTTCTCCTGGTTTATTTTGATCCCACCTTTCATAAAGGCTGAGATCTGCTGCAGTCTAACAATGGAATTATGACAGAGTGTCTAAATATTGTTTGGAGAAAGATAACTCTGACGATTTCAGAGCCTCAATGCAGACCAGTGAATGATGTTCAGTTCCACTGGCAATCAAAGGAGAATCTCTTTTGCTAGGGCATTTTCTGATGGTTTTATAAATGCATAGAAAGGAATGGAAAAATATCTTAAGTATCCTCATCTTTATAGGAAAAGAAGGAAGGAACCACTTTTCTTGAAAATAAGGTTTCACTATTTTCCCCTTTAATTTTAAGCATCCTTCATAATAGCTCCTGAATGTGTCATCCAGGTAATTACAGGATTTATTTTAAAAATATTGCTTAAAAGGAAGCTGCCATAATTATATGCACCTGAAGCTTTTCAAGACATAAATTACTGGCTATACTCCTAATAAAAGGCAGACTGTCAAGAGGGGTCCCAAATCATTGGGTTAATGACTTCAGGTCAGCAGGCCTTTTAGAAGGTATAATTAATGTCTCTAGATAAAGGTATAGCTATAGTTTCAGTTGAGATTATTATTACGTATTAATTAGGACACAGAAAATCTGTGATGCCAAATCACATTTAAAACCTTCAGAAGCAGAAAAGAACTGTTATAATTTATATCTACCCTTGCTAAGGGCTGCGTGTCTAAGTTCTCCTGACTAGAATGAGTCTCCTGACTTTTTGCATCTGAGTTTTTTCTTTATAATTTCCTGTGTGATTCCTTTAAGCCAATAGATGCTTGGGAAGTTCATTCTTAACGAACAACATGTGAGTGACACTGATGGTGATTGCTCTGCTTGCCATGATATGCAGAGTGACATTTATATTACTTTGCAATGTATTGACTGCTCATCTGCCACTAGATCTGGTAGGATATTTTCTGAGATGTCTGTTTTCTAGATTCAGTTCTTCTGCTGGGAATGCGGACAGGCACATCAACTCTTTTTAAGATGAATGACCGCTGCATAATACTACAAATCTTTCTTCCTTAGAGCCTGGTCTGCCATGGATGGTCTTACTGGGACTCACTGGGAAGCAGGGCACAGCACTGCAGTGGATTCCCTCTAACTATACTGTGTTTTTTCTTCTCTTGTTAAAATCTTTGAGTACTGTGGGCAATGAAACATCTTTCTGTGAAACTCTTTCTGGTAGGTATATAATCTTGTACTTTTTTTTTTTTTTTTTTCCCCTACAACAGGTTTACTCTTTGTAGTATACTCAATTAAATGTCAGGTAAGACCATTACAATACTGAAATGTAATTAAATTGTATTATTTCAACAAAACATGTATATGTAAAAATGGTGTCTCTTTTCCCTTAGGATTTTTTTTTTGTGTGTGTGATGGTGCCTTAGCTTTCTGTCTAGTCATAGATAGCAGGAAAACAATTGAAATATCTTTCTGTTATAGTAACAAAAGAACTGTGAAGGGTTTAAAAACTTGGGCTTTCCCTCTTCCCCATGGACACACTTCTTTCTCAACCATGCCAGAAATGGACTTCTCACAAGACTGAGGTTAAAGAGTCCTAGAAGTATTTGGACTAATACAGCCAGGCTTCCAATGGATTTGTGGATCATGGTTGGCTGACTTCTTAATTATATTAGACTAGGAATATAGTTTGACCACAGACCATGCTAGATATCCAAAAGAAGAAGAAAGGGAAAAGTAGGCAAGGGAACTGGAGGAGAGAGACCATGAATACTCCAGCCAAAACGAGCTTGAAAATAAGTCTTTCAGATGTTTGAAAACTAATGAGTAAAATTTTGACCTAAAAGCAAAGTCTCTGGCATGAATAGGATGTTAATTCTGATCTAGTTTTCCCCAGTAGATATTCTGTGATGTTTAAATTGCTGAGCTAATGATGCAGCCTTTCATGTGGTACAAGCACTTAAAGATCCCTACTTCTTTGCTTTCTGCCTCCATGTGCTATTTTGGAGCTTTGGTACATCTACAGTGTCAGCTGAAAGTGTTAGTGATCTCAAAAGTCACTAGGAAAGGACGGATGTATTAATTCTGAACCCATAATTCCTCTTTTGTTAGGAAACATCTATTTTGTTCTTTTCATAGTTTCTTAAGCGTTTTAGTTGAAGAATATGTTTTTCAATATAAGTTGGATAATATATTTTTTTTTCCTAGAATTTGTACATCCTATATTCATTTTTACTGGAAACTTATGCCTTAACAACTTGATTAATAGCTATGAATCTGACAGATTTTCACGATTCTGCTCTGCTAAAGTTAGACATAGGAGGACCATTTGTAGCAGATGTAGTTGATCCTCAAACAGAGGAATACATTGTAGTACAAATCAGCCAGACTGAAGACGCTGGATCAAGGAGGAGACGCCAGCAGCAGGTGATGGTCTTTTAAATTGTCTTTAGTTTTTTCTGAGGTGTGTTTTATCACTTTTGTTTCCATCACCATTGTGTGATTTCAGTGGTTGTGCTTTTCCCTGTTGTGAGGTGTGTCAATGTCAGCATTAGAAAACTTACTCTTGTAAGAGTAAAGTTACATTTTATTTTGTCTTTATAAGAATTCCTTTAGCTTTCTATATTAAAGTTTTGTAAAACTTATGCCCCTTGACTGACACTTAGCATGGAAGTTCTTGTGTTTAAAATTGGCAACATTTCAAAAGTTGTCTTAGAAGGAAGAAACAAGTGTGAAGTGTCTTTTTGCACTCACAGAAATACTTTTTTCACATTTTGTTGCAAATTATTTTCTCTAATGTGTCACGTTTATTCACTTTACTTCTCTTAAGACTTTCTCATTGTTGATGTTGTTTTTAACAAGTTCCTGCTGCTCTCTCCCAGAGAACCTGGTATAATCACTGAAAAATAAAAATAAGCCTCATCATTTCATAAATAGCATTGACATACAAACAACTGCCTCTCATTCTGTATATGTGACAGGTTGGTCTGCCTCTACCAATGATAGCACAGCTGAATAATGCCAATAGTATTCCCACTTCTACCCAATCTCACAGTCTACAAAAGAGCAGTCCTGCTACCTCAGCATTGCGAGCAATACTGTGATGGTAATTACTTTCTTAAACCACCCAGCCCCATGATGAGGAGACTGCTGTAACTTGTGCTGGTGGCAGTGGTCACCAAGGGACCTTTAGGCTGCTGTGGGGAAGCCAGCACACCTCCTGCTGGCACACCAGCGGTGGGCCTGACTTGATCAAAGAAGCAGGTAGCCAAAATAACCTTCCCTGCGTCCATGATCCTCGCACGTCTCTCTCTGTCATATGTTCCAAGTTGACTGATTAAGCTGGGTATTTGTCTTCACTTTGTAGTGTACAGGGTCAGGACAAGCTCAGGATTTAGCCTACAATTAACCAAATTTGATAGGTTTTTTTAACTTCCTTTTCTTTAAAAAAGAGAGAATATCTGTATCTACATTTAAAGAGTATATTTGGCTAGACTTGCCTGAATATCAGTGTGTAGTAATGGACAAAGTTTCAGAGAGTATTTATTTTCAGAAGATTTTTTGTTTCCTTTTTTTTTTTTTTTCCTAGAAGATCAGCAAACAGGAAATTTGTTTGCTGAAATTCTACCATGTCTTCTTCATAATGTCTGGAGGTATGATGTTGCTCCTGGGCCTTTCATTGTCTATACCTCATGTGTGTTAGTTTTCCTCCCAGGTAGTCTTTGGGAGTGAACCATATCGTTGTCTCTAAGTCTAGGTGCCCTAGATGCTCCTTATAGTCAATGCAAAGTGTGACTGGCCTTCCTGCTGTGGAGCACCTCCTGAAGGTGTCTCTCAATTCATTGGTTGAGTGAGGTGATAAGGGTGAGTTTACTCCAACCTGAGCACTGCTAACATACCTAATCAGGAGGAATTAATTTAGGCTGGTGTGTGTTATGCCTTGTCCACAAAAAAATTCTTCTAAATGGACAGAAGAGAGAAGAATAAAACCCTAGATCAGAGATGCATGATTTTCACTGGCTTTTATTAATATTGCCAAATGTGACTCTCTTGCAGGTGGTATACAACTGGTCTCTACCCTTAAGCTCAAGAAGAAATCAGCAAATCATCACAACTAGAACTTTCCAGATACTAAGCAGGTCAGCTAAGAGACTGAGAAATGATCTGTTGAAGTAGTAGTTTCCATACACTTGACTGTGAAGGAATAGATAATGTTTTAAAAATAATCTATCACTTCCTGTTTCAGAAGGTCAGGAAAGGATGACTTCTTCTTGTTTTTTTAAGTGGTTTCGCAAGCCTGGGTTGTATTTGAGTTACTTTCCAAACAATGCTATTTAGAAGGATAGACTGAAAATGTTTGAAAAGTTGCTTGCAACTGTAAAGATATACTGTATATACATGTATTTATAGGTACTCAATATTTAAATTAATGCAAAAATAAAACTAATGATATTTCATTCCAAAAATAAGCAGAACTTCTCTTTCTTTCATCAGAGGCACCATTTTCATAAACATTCAAGCTTTCCTACGGGAACCTGGAAGCGTTCCTCTCTCCATGACGCATCAATACCTTCATGCAAATATAGAGGCACAAGTAACAATTGCATCCATCATCTTAGTAGGTGTCTATGTGCTGATCATACTGGAGGTAAGTAGTGTTTTGTATTTTGATTTTATTTTTCCCTTACATTGTAAATGGTGCACAAGGAAGGGTTTCATTCTTGGGCTTTAATAAACTTTAAAAATGTGTATATGAATCGTTGCTGTACCATCAGTGCGGCTAATGGAATGAGTGAGATATGTGCAAGGAAATTGTTCCGAATTTTAACTGATTTTGGCAAGTTATATTAATGTTACAGTGATCTTGTGTATTTTTTCTATTAGGACCTATTAGTATTTTAATGTTTTAACAGGATTATAGTTTGCCCGTGAGAGTGAAAATAAGTCTGAGTTGTAAAAGGTGAGGAAAAATCTGTTTTTAGCATGCTTTTTAATGAGTGACATTAAAAAACTCTCATTAAAAAGCACATTTTTTAATGAATGACATTTAGAAATCCTTTTACTGTATTTATTTAAGAGAAAACAGAGCCTGAGTTAACATGAGGAAGTCAAGGAACAGGGAACTTTAAACATATATTGCAACGTCATTCCAAAGCCTTGAGGTTCCAAACCCAACAAAAATGCATTGCATCAGCATTAAGGATGAAAAACATGTCAGAAAGAGCACAGGGCTCCAGCTGACTTTTTTTTTAACTGAAACACTGTCTGATTATCTTGAAATAAACTACAGATATGGGGGAAGGGGGGGGCATTTTTTTGTTTGTTTTTTTAATTCATGTGAGCACCCACACTGTTTGAATTCTCCAAATTGAATGACACCTGATTTACACTAGTATGAAACACAGAAATGAATCAAATCAAGTCTACAAGGTGCTCCTTAGTAAATATGTCCAGCATGCTCATTTGTATTCCTCACCCCTTGCGTATTTTAAGCTTTTAATCCTGTTACCTGCTGAAATGGTAAGATCAACACGTTCTAATAAAATATCAATAATGGGCACACACAAAATGACGGATACTTTAGACATTTAGATTATGTCATGCAGCAATGGTGATTTATTTATGAAGCTAAAAATGCCTCTATGTACTTTATAAATGAGCAAAGAGATATAATATTAAGTGTGGAGGGAGATTTGAGTAGATTTTACTAAAAATATATGTAGGCATGCAGTACAACACCAAAATAATCTTAATTCTTTTAAATGCAGCTTTTATTTTCAAAAAAACCCCAGCTGTGCAACCCTTTTAACAACTGCAAAAACATCGGGTTTTTAATGTATGTAAAGCGTGGTTTAATGTTTGCATCTTAGAAAGCTGCTTTGGAACAATTAATGTGTCAAAAGAAATAAAGACTTGAAACTGAAAAGCAAAGCCAAGGAAAGCATACATTTTCCTGTTGTTTCTAAGAAAAAGCTTTAAAACCACCCACTAGCGTAGTATTTCTGTGAAAAATCTAGGAAAAATTTCTGTTGTTGGCAGAAATGTTATTTCTGCAAATTCAAAGGTAGAAATAGATATTTATAAGTAAGCTTTATTGAATTTTAAAATGTGGAAAGTCACCTATTGCATCATCATATTAGCTGTTTTCTCCATAACAGCTGTAGGAATGACAAATGCTGCAACCACACTAAATATTAAACTATAAATATATAAGCTGGAAATAACTATCATAGAAACAAAACTTGGCTGTTTTTTGGTTCCCTCATGGATCCCTTGCAAGAGCTGGATGTTAATATTGTTAGAACATTGTTGCAGTTGTTATCCCGCAATGTCCCGTTGGTTCGAGGAGGCACAGAGACAAACACTCACCCCGTCTCTGGGCCAATGAGCACTGACACCAATATGAGGATGCTGCAAATGGCGTTTAATGCTGTGCGACACAGTACTATATGGTGTGGGTTCACTACGTCACTTCCACCTGCTTACATCACAGGCTAAATGCTATTGGCTACTAGGAGAGAGAGGGGGGTGTCTTACCTTTCCGTACAGCCCGATATCTTCCGGCCGCCAGACCCTATCTTACTACAGAATATAAAATAGTGGCTTATCTTATGTTCAGTCTTTATAACTTTAGTACCTGCAATCCTGCTTTCTCAACACATTGCACTCTCTATTCCATTAGCAGTTATCACTGTTAAGAGAAATCAATCAGTGTTGCTGCAGGAGCGCTCCCTCTTGGATTTTCATTTTCAGTGTTGCTGCTCCCCATTTTTTTATCAGTCTTTACTAGTTTCCTGTGTTTTATTCATTATCATTGGCAACACATGTTCAACTTCAGATAGCGTGGACACCCAAACAAGTTTTAGAGATATATTTTCTTATAACAATGAAGAAAGAGGAAGCACTTCATCTGTTACAACTCATAAGAGCTATCTGAAGGTGTGCCTCTTGCTCCTCCTGCACATCCCTTTTCCCCAGACGTGGACTGTAGATCTTGTGCCCACAACCTCCTCAGCTCCACTGTCCTCATCTTTTAATCCTTCCTTCCTCTTCTCCACTTGTCCTTTGCTGTCTTAGTCACCAGGGTTTGTGCAGGAGGGCTGGCTGCAAAAGCTTCTGCCTCCTGCAGATACAAATGGTGGAAAAAGCTGATGAAGAGGTTCAAGTTGGAAAATGAAGTGCATTTACTGTAAACTCTGACCTTTTAAAAACTTGCACCACTATAAAGATCCAGGGTAAATTCTACTTTGGGGCAGCTGTTTGCCTCTACGTTGGCATCAAATTTCTAGGAGGCCAATATATGTCAAGAACCAGTTCTTGTTGGTGGAGAAATCTTACTGTCTCAGGATGTCAGAAAATATGTTAAACTGTTGAGCGGCGTTTCTTCAGGCACTTATTTTAAGTGTTGTTTCTTTTGAAACTGATTGTGTGTTACAAATTCTGGTAAAAGAAGATGCTTCTTCTTCCACTTAAATTTCTGATTATTGCTTTTTTATGTTTATCACAACTATGAATATTTTCTTATTTCACAATACTACTTTGTCCCTTGAAATTTTGGTATAGTTGCTTTTAACTCTCTTTGATGGACATCACTTAGTTACATTTTCTGTTTGAAATCTATAAGGTTGTTTCTTCGCCTCCTCCCACCCCCCCATATAATCATCCTTTCCTTCAGTAACAAGACATTAATTCTCTTGAAATTGGTTTTCTTCAAATATTGATCAGTTCCCTCTTTGCATTTCAGTCTTCTGTTCCCTCCCCTCCTCCCAGAGGAGAAAGGAGAAAAAAATTATGTTTCTTGTGGCATTTTTGAGTTAATCTAATCTATACTATTTTATAGACTTGTTGAAAACAATTAAGTAATTAATTTTGTTCTTGGAAGCCTACATTGCACAGGAATTTAAAACAAAAATATGTTTAAAAAAAAAAGTGCCAGGTTTACCTTTGTTGATCTCAGCTCTATTGTCTGACCCGTTAGGATTACTGAGGAACATAAATAAGATGGGCTATAAGTATTTTTTCACGTTGGTCTACAGGGACATCTGGTGTAAAATGCAAGTGTCCAGAGTTCTATGCTGAAGTTGCTTAACTCCAAACCTCTTTGTTCTTTCAGCTAAGAGTGCATTTTGTCTTTTGCCTTCTTTGATTTCCTTTCTTTTTCCAGCAAAGCCTTTTTTCTGTGTGTATAACTAAAGTGACTATTTACACCCCATTCACTTAGATTCAGTAATGGTTTCTGGTGGTACAGCATAGTCAAGGAAAAGTAATGTCGATAAAATCTCATTGTTTTCTCTTTGCAATACAGTAGGATATCTTTTATTTCTCCCCTTTTGCCTGTATTTGTGTACACAGAGACTGGGATAATAAGCAGGTTATTCTGAAAACAAATCTGTCTGCTTACCTGTATCTTAAAATATCTGTTAATATCATCAGGTTTTATTGGTATTTAGAAAAGTTTCTTGAGTTGATAAAGCTCTTATTATTAATTATTAACTGCATATTTGCAGCTAGGTTGGAACTGCATTAATTAGAAATATGTAAGGAGGAATGTTACACATTTACTATTTGAGGACAGAGCTCATTAATTTGAATTAATTATTGTGTGCACTTGTCCAACATTTTCCTTAATATTTTTGTTTTGTATTGTGGGTTAAAATGGAGTGTTAGCTGTTTATGATACTTAAATAAGCCAGCAGAAACAAGTGTAAAGGTAATGGCCTTTTAAAAGCTATTTTATGAAACATTTTATTTAGTCAGGAGAGAAAGCTGAATAACATTCATTTTAGTAAATAATAATAATAATAATAAAAGATATACCAATAGCATATCAAATGGTAGAAAAGTGATATCAGCAAGTATCAGAAATTCTATGAGACCCTCCACAGGACTCTTTTATTCGTAGGAGTCATCATTTAGTTTCATATCATGTCCTGTAGGTAGCCCTAAGACAGATCTTGCCAGGATCTTTCAAATGGCTTTTTAATGATGTGACATATTGAATAACATTTGCATATCTGTAATTTTCCTTAAAACACAAATACTTGAAAGTAAAAGATCTCGGGTTAAAGGGACTAGCTTCTTACTAGCATGAAGCATGGGCTTATAACCACAATTTTTATTACTTTAATGGAAATGGAGAGTGTCAGTTTATCTCCATATTACATTTCTATTATTAACTAGCTTAAACTATGAATAAACATAGCTTAAGCTTAATTTCTTTAACTCAAAGCAGAGTGATTTTTAATAGCATCTAACCAGCAGAAATTAACTGCAGACAGCAAAACTTTTATGTAGTTCAGTCTGCTGATTTTTCTAGCGTAGGCTGTTTAAACCAACGTTTCCTCACAGGAAGTATTTTTACAAATAAAATAAGATGTTTGTTATTACTGTTCACATAGTCCAGTTTTTCCTTATTTCCAGATATGAGGCTATTTACACATGGAAAATGATGCTTCAGAAAAGGAATAGGAAAACAGAAGAAAAATTCACTGGTGTATGAAACATAAGACTAAGTTATGGCAATAGGCTAATCTTAAGGGAGAATTTTTACGATGAGGAAAGTCACAGAAACCAGTGAGCAGCTTACTCAGCATGGTTTCTCACTCCCCATCCATTCTCATATTGATCTGTCTTTAAATACAGACAGAGAAGAGTGTGGATTAGTGTGTTCCCACCTCCACATATATCCTATCAGAAGATTGTTAGCAAAGGGACAGAAGAAAATCCATAGCCTTTATTGGAAATTATTGTGTAAAAAAGAAAATTGTAGCTGCTGCTCTACCCAGCCTTTGTGGGAAAGAATATATTACTGCTGATATTATTTCCAGTCATGCAAGGATGGAAAAATTGTGAAGAGGAATTAAAACACTACTGTAGGAGTTGCAGAAATTTAGGGGCAGATTATCAGAACAAACCATCTATCATCTTTGGTGAAGAGTCCTAGACATACCTCATGGGGCAAAATTTATTTTTGCCCTCCTGTCTGGAGGTGGGAGGGAGAAATGAGCCCCAGATCAGGGCAGAACGGGAAAGCCAGTGCCCTTGGGTGTGCTGGTCAGCTTCCAGCAGGGCAAGGATATACTCCTGCATACTTTTCCTTCCTTGAGAGACTACCGGTCCTTGAGAGACTACTGGCTGCCTTGATATTGTCTTGATGATCTACAGTGTTTTATAGTGAAATTGAAATGAAATAATAATAATAATAATAACAATAAGAATATGCAAAAAAGTGATGCACAGTACTATTGCTCACTGCCCACTGACTGATGCCCAGCCTGTCCCCAGATAGTGATCCTGGAGCAGAGACAGTCCCAAAACTGAAATGGCAATCCCGGAAGAGTGAGTCTGATCAATACCTGAGAGAATATCCTTGCTTTCTGGTCAACACTGTTTAATATACTGAACATGATGTGATATGATATGGAATATCTCATTGGGATATCCAAATGCCAATTTGGGGTTTTGATAATTACTACACTTCCCCCTGCCCCAGTCCTAATTCACTTGCAAACTAACAAAACACAATGACCTTGGATGTCCAGCAGCACCTAAAACATTAGTACCTTATCAACATTCTTCTCATAATAAATCCCATACTGAAACAAACAAAAAAACCCCCCTATTGTAGCTACTGAGAAGAAAATTATCCTAGTGGAACCAGGACAGGACTTGATAGAATTATCTACTTTAAAAGATGGTGTGACCCAGACTCCACGTTTCACAGAATGTTATTTTTTGTAATAATATGAGTCATGTTTTCAACACTAAGTGTAAAAACTAATTTTCAAATGTCCTTTTCTATTTTCTATTGCCTTTTAAAACTAATTTTGAACTTTATTTTGTTCAATTTATGAAAGACCAACAAGCACAAAAGTGTTGCCCCGCCTTGCATACTATGTAGGTTGCAGGTTAGTTTTTTTTTACTTTCTGTTTGAGACAGTCAATAGAACATTAAATTAGCTTAATTGAATGCTGCTGTTCAGCTTCTACCCTGCCTGTGGCAACCAAGGGGTAGAGAGCCAAGAAGTCTTGAAATTTTAACAAGAAATTAGAACATACATACACTTCTAATGCACACAAACAGGGATGAGAACCACTCAGGTTCTTTTGGGACCTCAAATGATGTCTTCCCTCAGCAGGAGCAAGGGCAAAGGTGAATGAACAAGCATGAGAGGGCAGGTTTGGAGGGAGATGCAATGGCATGATCTAAAGAGGAAAAAACATCCAGAGAAGAAAACTGGAGTGAGAAAGAGAGGAGATGTCAGGGATGAAAAACTGTCCAGAGGAACTGCTGGCTAGAGAAGAAAGCTCCCAGTAAAGGTAATGCAAGTGCTGCAGTTTGCTATACTGCTTTTCATAGTGTATGGCTGTGTAATTCTGTATGGTCGTATTACCCTAATATCAAAAGAAGGCTGACAAAGATTCACACGGAGAAATTAAAATAGGTTTTCCCCTCAGTTTTGTGATTTGTTTTATGTAATTTTTTTTTTTTTTTACTAGGAATTCACAGGCTTATTAGTATGGATGATGCTGAGATAAATAGGGAAATACAGATGGTGGCATCTTCTTCAGTTTCAGAAATGTTCTGAAAGTGCAGATATAATCAGGATCTTGCAGTCCCCATGAATAATGCCTTTAGGACATGAGAGTGTGCTTTGGGAATAACATTAAGGCATGTGGTGTGGATGGAGGCAGCAAAGGCTGCTGAGATAGATGCTGGAGGACTGTATTGAGCCTTGCAAAAGGGTCTTGCAGAAGGATATGACAAGACTCAAAGCTTGTTGCCAGGCCAACCTGTCAAGATACAACAGCTTTGGTCATGTCAGCCCACAGTAGCAGTCTGTTTTATCATCTTCTAGGTAGCAACATTAGTCCTTTACTGGCTTGTGACCAGATCTCTCTACTTCAGTCATATAGCAAGTGTTTTATGTAGACAAAATATTATAGGAGCGGGTTACTTTGGCACATAAAAATGATCACTGTCCTGCCTTTCCACAAGGCTCCAATTTCTATTAATCTAACCTGACTCAAGGCCTTGATTTACAGAACATCAAATCGTTCATCTCCGTATGCCTCTATCCAATTTCACATTAATACAAAATCCCTAAATTCCTAGCAAATAAAAACATTAACTTCTAAAATTTGTCTCTCAGGAACTTTCAGACTGTCAGATGTTACTGGGTATTTCCCTTCTGGTGTTTCCTGGAGGTGTATAAAAATAATTTTCTTACATCAGAGCCATCCCAATAAGTAGAGGCTGGAAAACATCCACCTATGACTGTAATGATATAGATATGCCAAACTTCTCTTTTTTTGTATGAATCTGATAGAAATATTTACTTGGTATGATGCTGTACATTTTTATCCCTTGTTCTCATTAGCAATATTCTGAGGTGGGAGCTTGTTTCAAAACCAGATTAAACTTAGAAGTTAAGTAGTCATTTCAACCCTCATCATATAGGAATAAAGCCTGTTTTGGATCCTCTGGCCAACATCTGTACAAATGATGTTTCCCTCCTTCCTTCGTGGCTCTATGCTATTTTCTCCAACTTTGCTTTCCCCCCACATTTCCAAGGCATGAAGTCATAAAGGTTTCAATATTCTTGTTCATCTCATACAGTAAGGATATGTTTATCTTTGCATCATTTGAGGGCTACTTTGAACAAGTTATTCAATGTCCATATCAGCATGAATCTTTAGCTCATCCAGTTTTCTCCACAAACAGCAAACAGTGATGTTGCTGAGGAAGAAAGCTCACACACAGTGAAAACATCGTGACTTTTGCAAATTGTTCACTCCAATCCTTTGGTAGAGCTATGGAGTAACAAATATCTTGGTAGATTTTAGTATTGACTTATAGATTTTTCTATATAGAAGAGGAGAATGAATTAATCAGATAATTTATTCATAGAAACTAATTTGCTCTTCTTAGGTCAGTCTCTCTCTCTTCCCTTCCCTTCCCTCCTTCTGTGTATTGCTTTTTTTACATACAGAAAGAATTGATGTCAGCTGGTGAAACTTAATGTATTTACTTAATCTCCCAAGATATCTCTACTTTGTATTTCCTAGCTGGTTCAGCCAACACACCATAGGAGTAAAAGTGAACTAACACAGGCATTATTTTGTCTTGGATACCGTATAGTATTACTTTTAATCACCTTCTATTTTACATAATCGTCTTGTGTAGCGCCATCTTATATTTTGAAACTTTGCACCAGGAAGTGGCAAATTGCTGCCTTCTGTGCCTTTTGCCTAAAGGCAGTGTTGTTTATACCATGACTTTCTCCACTGATGTTGAATCAGAGCAAGTAATTTGGCACACTATCTGAGTGAAATTGGATATTATAGCAGAACGTCATAGATCGGTGCTTTCTTACCTTGGGGTAGTGTAGGTATTCTTCAGGAGTTACAGAGTTTGCTATAGAATCTAATATTTCTATTTAAAAAAAACCCCATCTTTTAGGGTTGGGAATTTGTAAAGAGTTTATTGAATGTATATTGAATGTAATTTTCACAGAGTTACAGAGATCAGCATTTATATTGTGCGACTGATAAGAATGTACGTTAATATGAAAACACGCAGTTAATGTTTCCAAGTCCACAGACCTTTCCAGTCTGTGTTTGTCACTGATCTTGGGCACATATTTTGTGCATATGGTAGTACCATTATACTAACTCACCACTGAATTATTGTAAAAATGAGTAAGCTGTTGGTCCAGGGTTGTTTTGGTTTGGTTTTTTTTTTTTTTTTTTGGGTTTTTTTTTTTTTTTTTCCAAACAAGGAGGACTTATGTATAGTAATGCAGCTTTGACATATTTTGACTTACAAAAATGAGATTAATAATAAGATTTTCTAAAAAATTAACTTATTATAAAATCTTATTTTATAATTAGCATGCCTGCCTGTATAGAATACATACAAATAGTGTCCTAATCTACAGATGAAGATATAAATATCTGTTCTTGCAGTCACTTATTTTTGTCATGGTGGTAGTCACTTTGAGATCCTTCATGCACATCATCTTCCAGCAGCTGTAACCCTACATGCTTGCCTCAAGAGCTGCTTTAGTCCATCCTGAATACTGCATAAGTTTAAATCATACTTTCTAAACTATGTCAAGCAACTCCTTTTTGCTTCCTTAAAATCCCTACAGAATTTACTTGCTACTACTTAACTAAGTAATTCTAAGGCAATTAATTTTCCATTATCGTTCATTTAGCACTAGCTGTTGAGACACGTCCCCTGTAAGGGGTTCGCGTGTGCTGGGAAGAGTGCCCCACAGGTGAAGAAGCTGCAGAACTGCTTCTGCAGAGCTCATGTAGGGAACAAACTGATGGGAGGAGGGTGAGGAGGTAAAGTGTTAGCTGCTATCACCAGCTGAAGGGATGGTATGTGGCTATGGCTTTACTAACTGGTACTGGTTAGACAGTCTCTTTAATTTAGGCAAGCATGAAGAAACTCAAGTAAATATGGCTGGTTCCATTGACCTTCCTTTTCTGCTGCTCTCTTCTAATCTGTACTGGATTATATCCTGTATTTATAATAAAGTAAATAAAATACTCATGAACTGAGAATTTGATGCCATTCAGCTTTGAAGTAGATTTACTGCAGGGCAGAGTTCAAAGTATTGCAAGGCTTTTTTTGACCCTTGTTGTTTGCTAACATAAACTCAAATTTTTAATTATATGGCTTGACAGAGTTAGGAAAAATTACCTTAATTAGTTAGCTAAGTTACAATTGTTTTTCTGCAAATTTCAGTTTTCATTTCAGATTCTGATGCCAGCTTCAGGCTTTGGCATTAATTTTCCAAACTATAAGTGGATCAGTTATGTGCAACATGAGAGTCTGAAGTTTTGTCTGTATCCTGCTAAAACAGCCTGAATAGTCCAGGGCAACACAGACCACTAAAGTTTATAAAGTATATGACAGCATATGATAAGATAATCCCCATCAAGGGATCTGACTGAGGAACACATTTCCAGAGGCAGTCAGGCTAATACTGTCTTGATTATCTTTAGGAAAAACAAACTCTTTGTCTTTGAAATATACCTCTTCCTCTGCTAAAGGAATACCTCTTCCTCTTCTTTTAACCCAATAAACACTTATTAAAACATAAAAAGGAATAGATATAAAACATAAATGCAGAAAAAAAGCTATCCTAGAGCAAAATCTACTCCCCTCCTTTCCCTCCTTGCTGCCTGAGAATAAAGAGCTGAACTAGAGACTATAAAGTCTAAGAGGGTTTTGGCTGTTGATTTTATAGGGGAGGTTTCAGCTACTCTTGGAGGTATGTGGAATATTCATGAAATCCACTTGTGGATGTAGGCTTGGAAATAACTGCCTCCTATTGAAATGCAGCAGTCCTGCCACTCTATCAAATTAAAATTAATTTCTCAGTAAAAAAAGTAGTTTAATGCAACAGGCTTCACTGGAGAAAAAATGGATAAGAAATGAACTGAGGCTGCATTTGAAGCCTTACATTAAAGTCACTGACAGTCATATTTCAACTGCCATTTATCACTTATAAAGAAGGACTTGTGGAAATAAAATGTTTGATAAGATGTATCAAGTATCTTCAGAAGCATATTTTGGAAATATGCATGCCCTGGATTTTAGACAGAAAACATATACTCTGAAATAGCGTACAGGTCACCATTCAACTGGCTTCTAAATATCCTTGTACCTCTGGGAGCACTGTACAAAATAAAGTGTTTGGAATTTTGAATAGTTTTTATAATGATGCTGTTGCAGTCTACCAAGAGATTTGATGAACTCTGTGCAAACATTCCAAAGCACTTTTAGATAGATAAAGAAATTTAAGTCTGGAGAAAGTCTAGTTTGTCTAAATCCAGTTTGTATTATAGCTCTAGAAATTTATATTTTAAATTAATATCAAGCACAAAGACTTGTGGCGTAAATTATTTGGGTTACTTTAATTTCTTACCTTAAAATCAACTTCTGAATTAAGAGTATGGAAATTATCATACAGAACCAACATTCACCACATTGTGTTTATCAACAGCAGGCAATCATGAGACAAACTTTCTACTGATAATT
Organism: Antrostomus carolinensis; assembly: GCF_000700745.2. Lineage (NCBI taxonomy): Eukaryota > Metazoa > Chordata > Aves > Caprimulgiformes > Caprimulgidae > Antrostomus > Antrostomus carolinensis. The sequence goes on along the minus strand of NW_010300356.1, from coordinate 50,787 downwards.
ACGAACCAAAATCTCTGTAGACGTTTTTCCTAATCTTTGCCCATTCTGAGCTGATCCTATAGCATGGCTCTGTGATGTTGCTATCACCACACTTACATTGTTGTTATTTTTAATAACCTCCATTGTTGCAGCTTTGGGTGTTTTCATTACTTGTCTAGAATTCTGCAAATATCCACTCCCTTTTTAAAAATCTTTTCAGCTACCAGTCTAGCGATAGCCTGGGTCAGTGAGCTCTATGACTGAGCTGAGCATTGTTAAGAGTGAAACCAGGACTGCATTTTTTTCAGTAGCAGTTTGTATTGAGATAACTGACCCTTTGTAAAAGACAAGCACCATCCTTTGCTGTTTCATTAAGTCAGCACTGCTAGGCATTCTTCAGACAAAAATAAAGATGATGTTGATGGTGAAGATGCCTTTTCTGTTGAAGAGGTTATAAGATTTGTAGTTGGGTTGGAAGGTGGGAAGCCCTAGTATGCAAACTGATAGACTAAAACCTTTGTATCTTCCTCATGTGTTCTGCCTTTTTTGTCTCAATGGCTGTTGCTTGGGGTTTTTTTTTTTTTTGTTTTGTTTTTTTTTTTGTTTTTTTTTTTAAGAAAACTTTGCAGGAAATGAGGCAAGGAGCTTTTATAATAAGTGCATTTTATAAGTGTGCTAAAGCTGACTGAATCATTGAAATGTCAGAATCCAATTGTGGGATAGAAAAAATGAGTGAGAAGAAAATAAAAGGTCACTTTGGTATGTAGCTTTGACAGGACGAGAAGGACCAGAGAGGATGGGAGCGTGTGAGAGGGTATTTATGTGCAAGACAGTGGAAATGGAAATAAATCTCTGAGTTTTTTCATGAGGCTGTAACCAGTTATCTCTGACACCAGAAATCTACTTACAGTGGCTGGATTGACCAGTGCTTAGGGCTGTAGCCTTGGACTTACTACTTGAGTTTGGTCACCCTTGTTACTGAGGTAACTTTTGGCCCATCACTTCCTTCTACTTCCATTCCTAGCTTGTAAAATGAAAACTCTACCCAGTCAGGCTGTTGCAGCCAACCCAAATTTGTGATCTTATAGGTAATTCCTATTTGAATGAGAAATTTGTTGTGAATTGGGGTTCTTTTGTTGTAATAATCTTTGCTTACTAGAGAATGCACAAAGGTGTGCACTTTCTCAAGCACAAGGGGAATCCGATGAATACAAATTATTTCTCACTTCATCTTTCAAACTGTCTTTAGAGTCAAAACTCCACCAAATCTCTCAGCTTTTCTGGGGATTAATCTTTGTATAAATTTGTTTCTGACCTCTTTCAATTCTGTACCTGAGCTTTTGTTTATGGATGCACTCTGAGATTAATCCTGAAATGATTTTGAACCTCCTTCCAGTCTTTGAAAGGGTTTGGATCATGTTCATACTATTTTCCAAAAGAATAATAATGGAATTTTACCTAATATAGTCCTCTCAAATGTGCATTAGATGGAACTGTGATACAAAGAATGTCACAGTTTATAACCTGTATCTCTTAATTTCTCCATTTATAAGATTTTAAAAAATGCCTTTACAAATAGATTATTTGTTTGCTTTATGTGAAAGAAAATAAGGAGTAATCCACTTTTTTTCACCAGATCTCAACTTTGGAATATTTACATGTCTCAGAGTTTACATAAGTGTGCTTTCTAGGCTTTATATTACTGTATAACTTCTACTAGATAGTTTGCTGGAATGAAGAGTTGTACATTTGACAAGTTTTTTGTAATTGAGCTTTACACCTGAATAGTCTTTTTTCATTCTTCAGGAAATACTGTTATATATCCTTCTTGAGAAATCACTAAGATGAAGGAACTGACAGATGACTCCATATGTACAGCATTTTTTTTCCATCTTTCTGCAAAAATTAAAGAAAATTTCACCCATAGGTGACAGCAAACTCTTGGAAACTGAAAATGCAGTCAACCCAATGTATGCAATTACGTATACAATGGTGACAACAAAAATGCTTACGCAGAATATGCAAAAATTACAATACAAAAAATGTAAACCCAATCAAATATCAGAAACCCCTTGATATTTTTCTGAGAACTGCAAAAGTGTTATCTAATGTGGGAGGTGATTAGATAAGGAGAAAGCCTCCAGTCTGAGGACAGCTGAAGATTCCCCAGTAGCTTACCCTTGA
>NW_010300356.1:29045-48584 GCF_000700745.2 Antrostomus carolinensis | reverse complement strand
ATCTCTGCTTTGTGTCTTTTATTGAAGAGAACTGTAAGGTCTAATTACTGCAGCCTGTCGTCAGCCACAAGAACTGTTGAAGGTTATCAAATACCCCCCACATTTGCAGCATCAGAAGGGCCATATGTGTGCATTCATGTCAATGCTCTGAAACTGGAAATCAAAAGACTTATACACATTTCTGTGGGAACTAGCAGGAACTGTAATCTCTGCTCTGTACATTTATGTCATTAGGACATAAAATCTTTCATCTGATCTCCTGCTTTATCGCTATGAATAGATTATTCTCCAGTGCATTTTGAAGAAAAACATGGGAGAATGAGACAGATTATTCTTTTGACTCCTAAATTAATTAATATATTTATTTTTCTAGTAGTTTTATAAATTGCTTAGTTGTTTACCATTACTGTAAAAAAATTTATGTTCAAGGAAAAAAAACCAAAACCAAATCTTTACTTTTTTTTTTTCCTTTACAAGCAGGCAGGAGGGCCCTGAGATGTCCATATTCTATTGTTTCTTAGCAGCAAAATGTTTCTTATGAAATTAGCAGCAAATAAAATATTTCTAGACTGCCAGAAGTAATTCTGACTTGTGTCAGAATAATATTTAAATAAATTAGTAGTAAATGCTCTTAATTAGATTTGATCTTTTGCACTGTGATTTTAATTAATTACACTTTTACTTTAACTGAGTTATTTTACACAATCTGTGATCTTCCAGACATGGTGGATTAAACAACTAAAAATGAACACTTGGAGGAAAAAGCACACTTTCAGGGCATGCTTGCTTTTATACTTTCTTCTTGAGAGTTTTAAGTGCAAGTTATTCATTAGATAAATAGACATGGACAAATGTACATATACTATATGTAGTACTTGTTGCAGTATGAAATTAATGTCTATGTTGTAATCAGGGGCTTAGATCCTATTTTCAGTTGCATTTCTTGTATGCTAGAGAAACATCAGAGGTCAGGGAGAAGCACTGTTCAAGGCTGGATTAGTCTATATAGTGGTGAATGCAGCTTTTGAGGAATTGGGGAGACTGCAGCAAAGGTGTCCAACAGATCCTAGCAGAAGTATATGGCTTTCTTGAAGCCAAAACAGCTTGTTGAGATAATGCTGATGTAAAAAAACACTTTATGAAAGGAGAAAACTCTCTGTGTGAGAGACAGAAAGCAGGTGCACAGACTTGCCAGATGTATTTTGTCCCAGACCACAAACTGGACATGGAAACTCGAAGCCTAGTATGTCTGTGTATGTGTAGGATTCAACTGCCCAGGTATGAGTGATTTGCTTGGGAATTGCTTTGTAGACATTGGACATGAACAAGCACCTATAAAGAATGAGGTGGATCACCTCCTGGGCACATGTCTTCTTCCCATGGGCTGTGAAGGTAAGCCAACAGGACTAGGCTTTTTGATTCTTAATTTAGGGAAGACAAATTGCTTTCCTTCTTGGGTCACTTGTTGGCAAATATAAGAAACTGGTGCTGAAGTCACTTCTCTGCCTTGAGATCAGAGCTGGGACTTCCTAGTAGAGCTTTGCACAGACTTTTTTTTTTTCTTTTTTTTTTTTTTTTTTTTTTTCTTTTCTTTTCAATAACATCCTACAGTGAGGCAAAGTCATCAGCCATTCTCTGGTCAGGTCTTTTTGAAGGGGGGTGGGGTGCAATAAGGGAAAAATACCCCAAACAAACCAAGAAAAGAATCAACTATAGGAATTTTTATCCTTTTCTCTCCTCCTTCTTGATAGTAAGGAAGTATGTTTAGAGGAGTCTCTGGTCAATTTTTACCCTTTGTTTCAGATTGTTCACAGGACCCTTGCAGCAATGCTGGGCTCTTTGGCAGCTTTAGCTGCCTTAGCTACTGTTGGGGAGGTAAGTAATTAAACTGCAAGTGCTCACGTTGTTTCTGGGTATGATATAACAAATTTCGGTGTTTGCCCTGTTGTGATTGGGCACATGACAGAGCAGTGTTTTTTAAGGGAGAGATGGTAGGACAGATATTGGGATAAGGAAGTAACTTGGGGAAAACAAGTCAGGCTAGGTTGTAGACAAGAAGACAGAAAAAAGTCAGTTGATCCTGTTGTGTTCTGATTTGCAGGAAGCTGAGTACAACCATTTTCAGCTTAATTCAGAGTTACTTTAACACTGTTATTTTCGGTAATGTCAGGTTACCAAGCAAACCTAAATGGAAATACATTGCCTTATACTACCCTAAATAATTATACCTCATGCTTACACATTCCAATCCTTTTGTTTCCCTCCTGCTTACTCTTAGCTGATATTTAATGAAACGTCTTACTGATTTTCTGTTTTTCTCATAACTGGTCACCACATCACTGCTATGTTCCCTTAGCAGTTTGTTCACAGGTGTAGCAGTGTGCTTTTGTTCTCTTACCAAAAAGGCAACTGCAGTTTACTATATAATTTGGTTATCTTTTATTTCTGTAATGCTATGTAAGGAACAACTAGATAAACCTATAGCCTAATGCAGGTTTTTGATAACGACCCACTTAGGATGCCAGCAGTACTTTCCATTAGTAATAATGATAATAATAGTAGTAGTAATAATAGTAACAATAAAGGGTACCTGTAGGAGCACTTACTTTCCATCATAGCTTATTTAAATGGCTCATCAATTAAGTGGAGTTTATATTTCATAGCTAATCACAAGTTAGGTGTTCCGTTGCATTCACTGGTAATTGTATTTTTTGATTGCAGAAGCCAAGTATGGTCAAAGTGGTGGAGTGGATTGATTATGAGACATTGGCACTGCTGTTTGGAATGGTAACTAAAATGTATCTTTTGCTCTGAATGTGCAGAAATAATCACATTCAGTACAGAGATGTTTTGTTTTTAAATGTTTTGTTAATTATACTGTACTGAGGCCTGCTATGATGAAAATTTGTGCCTTAAGGGATTTATGCATTGAAGCTTTTATCTTTTTTTTAATAAAAAAATCTGTTAAATGATGTTGATAACATACTAAAAACATCCTTGAGGTCTCTAAATGGAAAGACCTGTTTAAGTGCCAAGTATTATCCCTTTTGTTTATCTTGTTAATTTTGTTTACTGAAAACCTTCCTCAAACATACTCTGCTGGAAAAGTGATTTTCTTTGTCTTAGTCAGTGCTATGTTTGAAGCCAAAAAAAAAAAAAAAGAACCAGAAATGGAGGAGAAATACATGATTAGATTATAATAATATATCATTTTAATCACTTTGCCCAGAGGTATTTATGGTAAAAAGAGTTGCCCAAGCGCTATTAAACTCTAATACAAAATACACAATATACAGAGACAAAATTACAATTACGTGTTGCCATTCTGAGCTTTTCTTATTTCCTGACACTACTCCCCACTCCCCTGCCCACCTCACAGAAAAAAAAAGCAAAAAAAAAAAAAAAAAATCTGTCGGGAGTAGATTTAAGGACAGGAAACCTCCTAGAAATGTGGTAAAATGCAAGTAATTATTGGAGCCACTATCTTCTACACTCTGTAGAGCATTAATGCAGAAAGCAAACACACTTAATAGTTTTTCTTCATTAATGACATAAGGGAGATACATTGAGTACTTAATGTATGGTGCCCACTCAGTCACTACAAATAAAATTCAGCCAGACTAGTATGACAGACTCACAGAATCACAGAATGGTAGGGGTTGGAAGAGACCTCAGGAAATTATCTAGTCCAACCCCCCTGCCAAAGCAGGTTCCCTACAACAGGTTGCACAGGAAAGAGTCCAGGTGGGTCTTGAACATCTCCAGAGATGGAGACTCCACAACCTCTCTGGGCAGCCTGTTCCAGTGCTCTGGCACCCTTACAGTAAAGAAGTTTTTCCTTAAGTTTGTGTGGAACTTCCGGTGTCCCAGTTTTTGCCCATTGCCCCTTGTCCTGTCACTGGGTACTACTGAAAAAAGCCCGGCCCCATCCATTTGTCTCCCGCACTTCAAGTATTTATAGACATTGATAAGATCCCCTCTCATTCTTCTCCTCTCCAGGCTGAAGAGTCCCAGCTCTCTCAGCCTTTCCTCATACGGGAGATGCTCCAGGCCCCTAATCAGTGGCCCTCTGCTGGACTTTCTTTAGAAGCTCCCTGTCAATGACATTTGCAGACTGTTTATGTTGAGAATTGAATTTCACCATATGATGCATTAACAAGAGGTATTTGGCAGCTGTAGCGGATATCCTAATATGAAGGTGATCAGACTGTCAGATCTGTGTCAGATAAGAAGGGCTTTTGTCAGGATCCCAAAATACATTGCTTTGGTTTTGTGTAATAATCAGTTGCAAGCTATTCTTTTTCTTCATCTTTTTGTAGATGATTTTGGTGGCCATATTTTCAGAGACTGGATTCTTTGATTACTGTGCAGTAAAGGTAGGCTTGTTTTGATACTCTTAATTATTACTGGATTAATCAAGTTAGTATTTAATCAGATCTGTTACACCAAGCACTATCTTTGAAGAACCTTTCTTAGGGCAATGTATACTTATCACATTAGAAATTACAGTGGTCAACTTGTAATTTTGAAAAATCTCCTAGGGATGAAAGGAAGCCATTAAGGCAATTCTGTTTCTACAGAAGAAAGGCAAAGGCTCCCAGTAGGGTACACAAGCATATGGACAGTATAAAGCCGAGTTATTTCACTGACTTCCCCAGGACTGCAATTCTGCTGTAGCTGAAAACTGTATTTATGCCTGGCAGTGGGAGAGAAGAAGTATGGGACTCTCATTAGCTTTATGATCACGCATGATGAATGGCCACAGACCTTGCCTCTGCACAGTAGCACAGGCAAAGATTACATGAAAAGGGTAATTCTGATGGATTGGTTGTAAAGCAAGTGTTACTTATGGTGAGGACTCCTTCACCTGCTGCAAAGCTTAATTTTCTTGAGAAGGATGTACAGAAAGAAAAAAAAATGACAAGGGAGACTGCTTTGAGTACAGAACGCCTAAACTAAACATGGATGAACACAACCCTTGCCTACATAGATACCCAGACTGTGTAGCCCCAGTACCACTGCTCTGAGAATGGGGAAGGCGTCCAGCATGTGGAGGGGCTGCAAAGTCTGAACCATATTAGCCCACCTGGGCACGCAGGCAGAAGGTGGCGGCTCAGCCCTGCTCCTGCCACCAGTCTGCTTTGTGCCTGGCAGTAGAGCATGGTGTCTCTTCAGACTTGTTTCTTCCTCTGCATGATGGAAAATTTTGCCCACTTCCAAGAAATATTTTCTTGCTAAAATAATTAATTTTGGAGAGGGTGCTGTTGGAGGTGTATGGAGTAGTAAATGCTCTGAGCTCGTTGTTGCCTCAGCTTTGGTGAAGTTGTTTTATCCATCATTTTTTGAAATTAAACTAGAGTGATCTAGTCCCTTAATTTTGTTTCTGTTTGTTTGGTTTATTAGGCTTATCGATTCTCTAGAGGCAAGGTGTGGGCCATGATTACGCTTCTGTGTCTCATTGCTGCAATTCTTTCTGCATTTTTGGACAACGTTACCACTATGCTACTCTTCACTCCAGTAACCATAAGGTACTTTATTGTTATGATTTTGGACTTGGTCTTTTATAGCCAGCAATCAGTAGTAGATGTGTGCAAAATGCTTGTTTGGATTTTTTTTTTTTTAATCATCTAAATGGAAATCAAAACGTCAAATACTCCTATTGTATTAGGGTAAAGAGCTGATATTTTCAATGGAATTGGCTGCCTTTTCCCTTTGTGTTAATGGTGAGCATATCTCTGAAGCCTGTTATACTGCCTTGGCAGCTAACTATTCTGGTTTGTCTCCATATCTGAACTGCAACAGCATATTGCACCAAATGGTCCCTAGTAGATGAGGGGTTTTTTTCCTGTAAAGAGGGAGAATTTTTAAATTAAAGCTGCCTTGTCCCTTAGTGGCTAATATCTATATACGATTTTAGACAGTAATTTACGTTTTAGTGATGTTGTTATCCTTTCTAATACTAGTGATGAATAAGTTTAAAAACCTCCAGATTTCAGCTAAAAGCTTTGTTTCAGAATATGAGACTTGGAATTTTCTTCCTGTTGATGATCATGACATTGGTACAGCCATGGGTTAATTCCACAGTTTGAGGTTAGATATTTGGAACTTTTAATAAAGCACAGTGAAGTTAATTAATTCAGATTTCTGTAAATTAATAACGTGATTTGCAACTACATTTCATCGGTGTGTGATTATAAACTACTGTTTAAGCTGAATTTAACCTGTGTCTGTCCAGGCAAATATGGTTAATCCTGTTCAGTTTCTGAAAGATCTAGTGTGTTTTGAAAATGATCCTGAGTGATGTGATGTTCGCAGTCATTATCACATTAAAGTACACAAAATTCTATTAAGATATGTTCTCACTTGAAAATGTAGTATAAAACCAATTTTGCAAGTGGATTTTATTCTAGATTGGGAAACAGCTGGTGAATGAAAGCTCATTTGTGTTCTGTCTGATTATATTTTAAAGAGAACACTTTGCCTTATTCCAATCAATAATTTCAACTCTAGCAGTAAACAACTCTGGAACTATTAAATACCAAGTTTTCTTTAGCTGTGTTTCAGAATATTTTGATTTAACTATAATTGGGAATAGATTGAAATCCAGATATCAATGCATCATGAGCTACTGTCCACAGGCAGAGCTACTGTAGCGCTTATTCCAATTTCAAAGACTCATAGAACAGCCCAGGTTGGAAGGGACCTTGAATGACCAGCTGGTCCAAAGTTTCATGGAAAAGGGAGCCTAGATGAGATTATCTATCACCTTATTCAGTTGCATCTTGAAAACCTCCAGCGATGGGGACTCTACCACGTGCCTGGGGAGGTTGTTCCAGTGGTTAATTGTTCTCACAATAAATTTATTTTAATTATATTGAGATGTAATCACTCCCAGTGCAACTTGTACTCATTGTCTGTTGTCTTCTCCATGTGGCTCCTTGCGAAGAGAGAGCCTCTGTCTTTGTAGCCACCCTTTAAGCACTGGAGTTTTATACTAAATGTATACTAAGTACTTTAGTTTTATATTAAATGAGTTTGTAACCCAGAAGAAGGGGAAACTCGGTATGTGGGAAACATTTATATTTGAATCACTATCAAAGCTAAAATAAGATTTTATCTCGCCTAGTAAAACCAAATAATCGCCTGTTTCTAAAGGCTTCATGCTGGAGGTCATTTTTTGTTTTTATCTTACTGCCATTGTCTTCAGCCCTTGCCTACAGCTTCTCTGCGTTGCACTGCGCTGTCATTGCCATGGAAGTAAAGGTTGCAGAAAATTTTGGTGACTATGAATAGAAGGATTTATATTTCCATTAATAAGGCATAAAACATTATACTTATTTCACTCTGGATTTTTCAGTAAGCTGATAAAAAAATAACTACCCCTTTTTAGCAATAGTATATTTTCGAGTTACTGGAAAAGGCTAGCGGTTGTTCACATGAGAAATTACATAACTAGGATAAGTAATCTGAAGTAGTTCAATCCTACCACATAGGTAACACATTCTGATGGTTTTATACCTTGGGCTTTGCCCTTCTTGGTGCACATCAGAGATCTTCTCTTCAAGCTATCACTAGGTCCATCAAAAAGAAAGACTCACTAAAGAAAAGTTAAGGTTATATTTTGAAATATTCGGAAATCAAGGAGTGATGAAGTTAAAATTACAATTGTGGTCTTGTACTACAATTGGTACAATTGGGCCAGTTGTACTACAAAGTACCCTTTAACTGCATAGTTTTATGCCATTGGGGAAATCGTGTACTTTTGCGCTGTTATTTTGTTCTGAAGTTTTTACGTGCTGACAAATGTGTCATCTGACAGTATTTTTTCCGAGTTTTAAATTGACACGCTTGGTAAGTCTTTCAAGCTAAGCTTTCATGCAATGCACTCTTTTCCCTTTGAAATATAGGTTTTAATAATACAGACTTAGACTGAACAGTAAAGCTCAACTCTTCCTTCAGGGAAATGTGTGACAGCACTATAGTGAAAGCAATCTTGAGAAAGCATTGTTGCTGGCCAGTCTTCCCCACATCCCGTATTAGGTAGAGGGGGCAATAATTTAAGCATGGACTTCATCCTCACACACCGGAGCAAGATTTTGATAAGTCATGAGCAGAAAAGCAGTCATTCCTTATTCCAAAGCGCTTAGGTGACACCTCAGCTTTCAGCCTTTAAAACCATGGCCCAAGTTTAAAGTCAAACGTGTACTTCAGAAATGAGGGGATTGCGCAGATCTGTGCGTAAATGCAATTTGTGAGAATTGATGTAATCTGCATGAAGATTACTGTGTGTGAGTGGGCTCTGAGTTGAAATGGATCATGAGGTTACTGAGTAAATCCCAGTATGTGTCAGGGCACTTTGAGATGTTTATTATCAAGAAGCAGCATTTTACTAAAGAAGTATTAAATAATTGTCAACAGCTAGATTTTTTTTAAATAATGAGGAATGTGTATTTTCTACTCTTGTTGCATTACAAACAGAAATACTCACGATCAAGCTTTAGAGAAGGGGAAAAATAGCAATGGTATAAACTAGATAAACCTAGGCTGAAAGCTGAGGTCTCTAATGAATGATTCATGGCTAAAAGGTTGCCTGCACAATCCTCTACCACAGCTCCCCACACAAACGTTAATAACTGATGCTGAGTGCAGAGCCTGTGGTTGCCTGGAATAGTTTTCCATAGGTCAGTGTAGCCTGAGGACCATGGTTTAAAAAGTTGTGTGATGCTGAAAATTTGAAATGCTATTTTCTGTGTAGTCCAGCTCTTGTAATAGTTGATTTCTGTTAATGAAATTATTTTTGAAATGCATCAATTTTGTTACCATTAATTATTGCACTATAAATATTAAAAAATCTATCTTTTCTTTTGTATTTATATTGCTATAATTACTGTAGTATACATAACGTAGTACAATTAGAACTTTAACAGTATCCATGTTTTGTTACCATTAATTATTGCACTATAAATATAAAAAAATCTTTTTTCTGTATTTATATTGCTATAATTACTGTAGCATGTATAATATAGTACAATTAGAACTTTAACAGTATCCATGCGCACACAAACATTATCTTTAAAATCCTGTAGTTTTTCACTAGAATGACTCCATTTTGTAAATTTTATAAATGTTAAGATTTAAGGTAATTTAGTCAGAGGGTAAGAGGTTAATTTCATTCTGTTTATACTGCAGGCTCTGTGAAGTACTTAATCTTGATCCCAGGCATGTCCTGATTGCAGAAGTAATCTTCACAAATATTGGGGGAGCTGCCACGGCTGTTGGGGATCCTCCAAATGTGATTATTGTTTCAAAGCAGGAGCTGAGGAAGAACGTATGTATTGCAAACTGTTCAGCTACTAAAATTAAGTACTGATGTTGACTTCTGCAGCTTTGAACCTTCTGTTCCCCCAGACAGCCATATAAACAGAACACAATCCATTTTTTCTGGCACGCTATTTCTTTTTTAGTAGGAAGATTAGGCAGAACAGAGTGATCTTTCAGGGACAAAATTGCGATGAAGAATAGACTTTTTGATATGAACTGAGAATACCGATTTCCGTTTGTTTGGGTTTTTTGGGTTTTTTTTTTGGTGTGGAGGGGAGGGATTCTTTGTCAATGGCAAAGGGAAGAAGGAAGCAAAACAATGGAGGGCTGTAAAGAGAGGACAGCAAGTTGGAAAAAAAGAGAGACTTTGTCCTTCAGCCACAGGCCAAGGGGGTGTGGGGGACAGGAAGAGAGTGGGGGCTCCTCCTGTGCAGCACAGGGCACAGCTGGCTCCCACCTCCTGCCAACAGTTTGGTATCCCAAGGCTGCAATGACAGATTGTAACTTCAAACACTTGGCTCTTCTCTTTATGGATAAAATTATTTCATTTTGCTGGGTGTCTGGTGCCAAAGGGAAGGCTATGGTGGATGGTGCTGAGTGGGACAGCAGGACTGTCCCCGTCCCACCATCTCCTCCCACCCACATGGCCCTCTCTGCCCTGTGGATGGGCAGAGTCACTGCAGGTGGGTAGTCATGTTTGTAACCTTCAGCTTCTGGATGGAGCTGGCATTTGCATGAGTTTTCCATGCTTTCATCGATCCTTGCCACCCCTGAACAGGAGGACATCAAGTCCCTCTTCTGCCTCTGACACTGTGCTCCTGGGTCTCCCTTGGTGCATCCCTGTCTCTGGTGCGCTGGGGGCAGCAGGGAGGCAGTCTGCAAGGGGCAGCCCCTCCTGGGACAGGGCAGTTCTGCTCTCCTGCCTCTGCGCCACCACCACCACCAAGCAGCATGAGGAATGGGGCAGCAATGCAACAGCCAAGTCTATAGAGACACAAAAATAAATAAATGTAACCCAAAAAATAGATAAATTTAGAGGTATTCAATGTAGTGTACGGGCTAGTGCAAAAATACGAGTGCAAATGGAATGAGTGAGTTATCGTATAAAATTTGGAGTCAATTATGCTTCTATTGCTGTACCAAAAAAGGATCTCTTCTAATTAACTGAATACACTCAAATTAATTATGTACTGTCAAGGTTGGAAAATATATTTGGAAGTTAATAGTATTTAATAAATTGAATGTTTACCTTCAAAATGTTTGAAATGTGCTGCAATTATTTTGTTTGGATGATGACTTTGGAGACTCTGTAGTATTCCTGGATGAGGCTTGGTAGCTAAATTTTACATTTTAAATATGAAATCTGTGCAAGTATTTAAAACTTCTTTTTTAAAAGAGAATAATTAGCACCTGCCATGCAGGTCATTTTCCTAAATACTCAGAAATTCATCATCTCTGTAGACCCTTTAGACGTGGCTATAAACATGGGAAGTAATTAAGCAATCACATTGAAAGGAAACAATTTTACATTTCTCTTGAATGAGATATTGATAATTTTAGGAGGATTTAGACATATAAATACTCCAGATAATGTGACATTATAGCAAAATCTGTATTTGAAACAAACACAAAAGCTTTCCAAATGTTTTCATGCTGGATTGTTTTCGTATCTTTTGTTGCATCACAGAAATAAGGACATAATAAAATAGATCAGATTCAACACAGGACCATGGGGCTTGTGCTTCTTCTTTCCTGTATTCTCACCTGTTATAGCTATGTATATAAAAATAAAAGCGGGTCAAAGACCTATCCTTGGCTCTGAGTGGCATGGACTGGCTTACATCCTCACAGTTTAGGGCTCAGTCCCTGTAAAGGAGATTTAGGAGAGTGCTGGGAGGAGTAACTGGATAAAGCCAAGAGTGAGCAGGAGCTGGACCGTCTGGCCTCTTACAGTCTGTGTTGTTGAACTAATAGCTCGATTCCTAATTTTGTCCACCTGCTCTAGCATGCTATCTTTTATTCAGAATAAGAAACATAGAAATTGTTATCTTGTTTCTGGAACTAGTTCTAGCAAAGGCTGCTGTAAGGAAGGGTGGTATGATCGACCCCAAATCTGCCTCTAAAATGCATGGAATGTCTGCTATATTTGTACCAATTTTTTTTTTTTTTTAAAGTATTTCAGAGGTAAAAGTTCTTGAATGCAATAATGGCATTTTGGAAACAGGACTTCATGCAGTATTTTTTTGTAGTGTCTATTATGATGTTTTCTACAGAAAATATCTGATTTTTAGCTCTTTTTAGCATTATGATAATGTTTTACCATTTTGAAATTCCCCTTTTCATCCTCTTGCACTTCTTTTTCAGTGTTATTTTTGCATAATAAGTACAGGAGTACTTAAGCAAATGCCCCGGTAGGAGGCTGAATAGTGTATTGCACTATGTAGATGATTGTTTTTTCTATTTTATTAGGTGCCATCAGGAGGAGAATTTTATCAGTCTTCCTGAACTTTTACTCTTGCACCTCAGCCTCTAAAAGCAGCCTAGTAAGATATTATGCAAGTTTACCCTTTCTTATGAAACCTTGGATTTTAAATCAACACAAAATGAAGTGCAGCCTTGTTACTTTGGGTGCTGTTATTGGGTTATAGTGTTAGAAATTATTTACTCTTTGTTTACTGTAGTGCTGAAGAGATTTTTCTCCCTAGGTTCTGAGGAAAATGCATGGCATATTAAGAATATTTTATTTAAATATGTTTGAATAAATAAGCTTTAGAATATTTTATTTAAATATGTTTGAATAAGTAAGCTTTTTGTTACAGTTTACTCATTAAAATGTAGGGATAAGTCTGTTTATTTGTCTCGAGGCACAAATGGATGCCAAAAGGATTTTTTCTTTGTAGCAATGGTTAATTTATAATACTGACATTTTCCCTACCATCATGCCTGGAATCAGTGGAACATTTGTATAATAGGGGAGAAAGATTTGTTGTACTTTTGCTTGTTTTTAGTTGGAGTGGGAAGAAGTCTCACAAAATTGCATTTGTGTTGTAATATTAGACGAGGAAAATAAGAGTTTTCATTAAGAGCAAATGGAAAACTCATTTAGTGAATACAATTTTTTAAAAAATCTTTTATTACCTTCAGAGCATTGAAGAGGTATGTGCTACAGACTTTAAGAACTCCATTTTTATATGCACAATGGGACATGGACCGGTTCGAAATGGTCATTGCTTTCATAAAGGTTGAACATTAAGTCCTCTATATTTGGGAACCTCACGAGTATCTACAGTCACACCTTTGAAATCAGAAGTTGCTTGTGCTCTAAGCTTGGATTACAAGATCTTTAGAGAACGGATGGTGGAAAAGGTCTCCAGAGCAAAACAATGGTGTGAACATAGTGTGCACTAGTGTATCTATCTTTAATCTATCAAAATTATAAGAGCAAAGGCAGTTTTAGCATGTGCTAGGCACTGGATTATAACCTTTTATTTACTCTCTTTGTTAATGTCTGATAAAGCTCTTAGTGTTAATCTGATGTTTGCTGAGGATTTTGGGTTTTTAGCATCACACTCAGTTATTCCTGCCATTTAACAGAAATTCCCTAGAAAAGAGACAGCCATCAGGATATCCTGTTCTGCCTTTTGCAGACTTTCAGCCTTCATTCTGAAATTTAGCATGTTGTGGTATTAGTTGGTTACATTTCATGAAAAAATGGTGGTGCCAAAAATTGATGAATAGAAGTAGATAATTCTGAAAAATGGAAGAGAGAAAATCCTATATATGAATCTATAAAAATATTTCAAGCACTGGCAGATTGTGAAATGGATTCCCATAGTTTACTAAGCATTTTTGTTGAGTTTGCTGGATACAGATTGTTAAAACTTTTAATCAATTTGTAAAAGTCCTGCCCTTTCTGTCATTGATTCTTTTTCTCAAGAAAAATAATGAAATCATAGGTAAGGTATATGAAAGAAAATTTATGGGTTTATGGCTGATTTCAGATTTTTTCCTGTCTCTGCATGTAGTAATCATTAAAGAGTACAGTGCCAGACAATAAAGTAGGTTTGTCAGTGTCTCAGATAAGCATTATTTTCACGTAACTGTGTTAGACCATCAGTGATTTCTGGCTCAGCAATGTCATGAGCAGTTCTTCCTGAGACAATGTTGATCTCAGTCACTCAGTCAGAGGGGATGTTTAAACCAGTATAGAAATAATAAATTACTCTTGCTCTTCCTCATTTTATTAATTTTAAAAATATTAAGTAAAAGGCATTCTGACTAGAAGCATAGTATTTACTGCTCCCTGAATTGCTGCACCTAGCTATAATTTTTCTTTCTCTTTGCACTAAAATGGCAGATTTCCTCTGGAAAGGTCTGAATTACTAGAAGTTAATTTCACATCTCTGAAAGCAGTAAAAAAAAAAAAAAAAAAAAAAAAATTGGTGACAGAAAATTTTTATGTTAGGAAAATAGTATGATACTTCCTCCTAATTTGAAATTCAAATATTTGACTCCGCATTCGAAGTTATAAACTAAGGAAAGATTCCCACTCTGTTTTAGCTCTGAATCTGTAGGCAGTGGAACCTTTAGGCTGTTGTTTTGCTAAAACTAAATCTTTAGATTTTCTGTCGACTGGGGAATGGGAGAAATTTAACACAATCAGCATAGCCTCAAGTAAGGGACGTTTGAAGCATGTATTGTGTTTTTCTGATGGATTGAAATCTCCTGGAAGAAAAGTATTTCTTGCTTATTGTGCATGTCAATTCTTTTTCAGTCCATTGTGCAGGAAAAAGAAAGTCTTTACGAAAATGGCATTCTGTTGTATGCAGCAGACATGTGGATCACTTTAATGTGTTTTTACAGTGTTGAATCCTGGCCCCAGAAGTGCAGAGAACTCGGGAGGAATAAAATGTATTATGGTCTCTTTCACCATGAACCCTTCTGATATCAGCCATAAAAAGAAGTACACTTTGTAGTCCTTCCTAAGCCTCCTCGTGGCTCCAGGATACGAGTTGTCCAAGGCTAGTGATTTTCAGGATTTATGTCACTTACTGGCTCTTGTGGATCAATGCAAGGAGGAAATGGGAAGGAAAGTTGGGAGCGAGGGATGGGAAGAGAATTGAATCCAGCCTTGTACTATCACAGGCATTACTCTCATGCAAGCTCTTACCTGAAATAAGTGTGCTCCATGCTAGAAGACAATTTGTTACAGCTGAATTGGAAAGCTCTTCCACAGTCACAGTGGAGCAGTATGTTTTCTTTTTCCCCTAAGGATCTCAGAGATAAGAAAGATCAATGAGGTGACATTATGAGGTTTACACAAAATCCTGAATCTTAGCCTAGTTACTCTCTTTGAAGAGTTTGGGTAAGCTCCTGAATAGGATGCCAAAAAGTCTAGTAGAAATTGTTTTCCTCTTGTGTTGGTGTCTCCAAATCACTTTTAAGGCTCACCTCTGTCAGCTCTTTGGTCACAAAGCTCTGTTAATCCTGATTTTTTTTTTAAGAGTATTGTGGTCTCCATCTCATTTAAACCCCTTTCAGCTATCAGTCAGATCTGAGATCTCCTTCTTAACCTCAGCATTTTAGTTTGCCTTCTAGGATGATGTGATTTTGCTTTTCATAGAGAAATTAGTTTTGTGGGTTTCAAGTGGCATATATCTCGAGCTGTATTTTTTGTTTGAGAAGCTTCTTATTGTGGCATTTCAGTAACAAAGCACAACAGTTTTGCTCTGAAATGGATGTGATATTCAAAACATAGAAGCAAGTGACTTTGTGAATCTTTGTGCTTGTTTGCAATAAGCCACTTCCTTAGATTCAAGTTCCATTAACATATGATGGAGACATCACATATTTAAAGTTGAGAGTTTCCAAGTATTCTTTGGGTTCCTATTTCTATTTTTTATTTCCTACATTGGAAATTAGCTTTATGCCTGGGTATGTCTGCAGAGATTTTCTGCTGGCATATGCTGCCTGGTAGCTGGCATCCTTCTTTGTGACGTGTACTTTGCTGCCAGCCTAAGAAAAACTTCTTGTCCATTGCTCTTTTTAAGACTAAATTGAATGCAAAAGTAATTTTCCCAGTTCTGGTAATCCTGGGTTGAGTATATTCTGATCAACTCTCATTGCTCCTCAACTAGCTGTTTCCCAGTAATTTCATTTTTCAGAAGATATTTTTTTTTCCCCTGTCAGATTTAGGCTTTGCTATTTTGGAGGGAGTAGCTTCAGTGTTTTTACAGCTTAATTTCTTTCAGCTTCCTGCCTCTCCTTAGCTCATTTTAGAGATCATGTAAATCTGAATCCTTATTTTCCATACTTTCAGAACTGTTTAATGGCACGTTGTCAATACTTGAGAAATTTACTAACCAAGGCCAGTTCACCTTGCTTTTAAGAATTCTGATTTTTCTGGACAAAATTTTCTGATCTTCCTTTTTGGCTATAGTCTCAGAGGCAACACATATATGTTAGATTTATTATTAATTTTAAATCATTGTAATTAAGGAGATACACATTGGGGCTATGGACTTTATATACTTTTGGAGCAGGTCTTACAAACATTGAGCTTTTGCAGAATTTAATTTTTTTTTTTCTCATTGCTATTTGAAAATTTCCTAGAGTTATGAATGTTGATTTCATTCTTCATAGAATGTCTCCTGTGGCTCTGAATCTTGAATTGCTGCCCAGAGGCCAATCTTTCCAATCATTTATAAAAATTTACTTGTAAAGTCTGTCTTGCAGAGATGTCAGACATTTGACTGTTTTACCTATTATGTAGGCAAACTGAATGAAAGTATATTATTTTCTTTTGTGGTATCATGTTGGTTTGTTTTTTTTCCTTAAATAATCTTATTACAATTCCTGAAGAGTCTTCTTTCTACTTTTATAGAAGAAACACCAGTAGCTGAATTATAATGAAAGGCCAGTGAATAACCAAGTATACAGTTAGGGGCTGGAAAGTAAAAAAGGCAAGAAATCTACTGTTAAATAGTAACTGAGGATGATTTTCTTTAGCTTGTGAAGCTGAAACCTGTATTTTTGATATGATCAGATTCTAATCCTAGCTCTGCATATTTATGTTATGACATTTATTTGTCTGTCTGCAATCTATGGATTTTTTGCAAAAGAGTACTAATCCTTATCTGGCTATGAAAGTTCTTTATGGCTTTAATCAGTTTTTTGTGTCATGTGTCTTTTTATTATGCCCTGTGGTGCAATAGAGAAACATTTTTTTCCCTTTTTTGAACTGCAGACATTTCAGCTGGGACATTTCCACATAAATTCTTTTAGTAGGAGACAATATAGAATGACATACATTTAAGGTAGTAAGTCTCCAATAGTTTTAACACACAGGAGGTAATATCAGCTGATGCTGCATGGGAAACTGTTTTAGGTCTAGCTAACTAATTGTGTTAGATCTACAGGTAGCACACAGGTACTTGGTAAAGGGAAGTTACTATAGAGACATAGAGGTGTGGCATAGGGAGATCCCATGACTTTCTAGGGTCTCTGGGAAATCAGTGGATGGTCTGAAAATTCAGTTTGGACAACCTGAGCTATCCAGGGCTTGTATCATGCTTTCTTCTACACTGGAAGAAAGTAGCTACTCTACTGGGATCCCAGTTCAGACAACCTCTGCTCTATGAATATATGACAGTTCCTTGCTACCCGAGTACTCCTTGGAGCTTCATGGATAACTTCTTTTGGACAGGCTGGTCATGACTGCTTCAGAAAGTGCCAGCCCAAAGGCTAACTCTGATCCACAGATCAGTGTGTGAAATATGGAATAATTAAATTGAAATGGGCACTGGAGGTCACCTAGTCTAATGTCCTAATCAAAGCATGGCTAACTTGAAAGCTTTAGGGTGGGTGGTCGCTATTCATTTTTATTGCTTAAAACAGTAGCTTTTTAGTATATTCTGCTTAACCTTTTTAAGAATCCCTTTATTAAAGAGTTTCATTAAGCAAAATGTAAAGAGATGTGTCCATTTATTAAGCAGGCAGAAAAATAAACAGAATATTGATATATAATATTTTTATTGTAGAAGAATTATTTGTAAATTTAGATGAAATCCTGGTTCAGATAGAATTGTAAAAATCCATGTTATCAGTTTAAAACAAAAGCAAGTCATTAAAACCTAACTATTTCTGTGATTCAGAGTGATTTAAAATGAATTTACAGTGAATTAAGTTATGACAATTAAAGTTAATGTTTCAGGTTTTATTTAGTTTTGTTTAGTTTTGTTTTCTATCCATGTCAGGATCACTAAATGTATTTAAAAATAATTTGTAATGATATTTTTTAGTTCTCTGAATTAAATTGTAATGTGGCTCATCTCCTTGAAACAGATGAAATACAGCATATACTGTATTTTGAAGTTACTTTATTGCTTTATATTTATTATTGATTGTTAAATTACATATATATCAATACTTTTCCCTGTAGGTAATACAGGAAAATAACATATTTTTAATTTAATTTTTCATTTTTATTTCCAGGGATTGGATTTTGCAGCCTTCACAGGGCATATGTTCGTTGGCATCTGCCTTGTTGTTCTGGTCTCCTTTCCTTTTCTCAGACTGCTTTACTGGAACAAAAAACTTTACAATAAGGAGTCCAGTGAAATTGTTGGTAAGTGCGAGCTGTGGTAGTTGGTATTATCACTATGTTGAATATGTGCTCAATAGAAACTGAATAGTGCCTACTACAACGCCATCCTCAGATGGAAGTGCCCACTTTCCTTCAGTCTCTGAACACAATTTTTTAAACTATTAATTTAGATTTTATTTTCAGTCATGATATTTTCTGAATTTTAGAAATGGATGTTTTTCTGGTGCTAAGGATGAGGTGTTGACATGAATTATTAAATATCTTTCAAAATTTATAGATGTATTTTGCATCATTCATAGCCATAGGCTTGAATACCAGGGTGTTCTGTATAGCAAGAGCTAATGTTTGCTCAAGGTGCCAAGTTCACAACCTGGCTTTAGAAATATTCCATAAGTTTCCCTTATGACAGGCATAGCCCACTGATACATTCCCTCACTGCTGGTGTTCTTCTACTGAAAATTTCCAGCAACTTTTTCCAGGTCTGTGGTAAGTGAAGGACATTTCATCAAGAGTAGAACTTTCCAAGTTCTTTCCAGCTTGCCTCTGTGGCTCTTCCAACCCTATATTTCCCTGGTGTATAATTTCTATAATTCAGTAGGACTAAATCTATGTCTTTTTTAGGTTGCTCACCTCAGTAGTCTCTAGAAATCTTAGTAAAGCTCTTTCAATGGCTGTTGAGTATGTCAGTCCCTTTTTGTCTTCATGCTTTTATGGTTTTTGATCCAGTTGTTTTGAAGTTTTTATCACTGTTCTCAGGCTCCTGTTTGAGTCGTGAAACAATAATAACCCCTAAATGTTCACAATTTCTTTATGAGGTAAGAAATAATTCACTAAGTATAATTTCTTAGCAAGCTTTGTACAAAGATAGCTGAGTATAACTGTTTCTTCCCTGGGATTGATATTTTTTTTCACTTTTGGCTGCAGAAGACTTAGGATCCAGGCTTCCACTGACCATGTAACAGATGTTTTAATGTGCTGTATGACATCTCTGAACTCTGTGTATGGAGTCTGTTTAGTATGGGGAGGACAACTTTTGATATGTGGACTTCGATGCCTGTTCAGAGCAAGGTGCACTCACCTTACCTGTTCATAGATCTAAGGGTGAAAGACTTTCCCAGTATTAAGAACCAAAGTGTTTTTGAGCTGTTTTAGAGATGATATTACCTAGTTGTTTTCTAAGAGAATTAAGGAGAATTTTCCTTCTATATATTTGCTTGATATAAGATGTGCATTTTCATTACTGTGCCTTTGTACAACAGCTGAGGTGTTCTGAACCCTGAGATTTGATCCTGAGAGAAAGAGGAATAAAGCAATAAGCTCAGTCCCTAAAAAGCCTAGATGTTTCCCTGTGACACTACAAAGTAAGATTTTTCAGAAAGCCATCAAGAATCTCCTTTTCCTACCTTGTACCAGGGAAGGTGCTTCAAGAAGTCTTCCCTACCTGGTAAATCTATTGACTATATACTTCAAAGTGTATTATTTACCAATTATTACCAATAGACAATAGATTATTTACCAACAGACAAAAAAGATAGGACACTTCTGGCTCACCTCAGTTTATACTACATCAGTTTCCATTCAAATAGCTAGAATTTTATCTTGGGTGCCAGGAA
>NW_010300356.1:17954-29030 GCF_000700745.2 Antrostomus carolinensis | reverse complement strand
AAGTAACTGAAAATTGGCAGTGCTAACATGCTGAAAGGGCTGCTCTCCTCTCCTAGCCATATATGTGCCTTAAATTTGTCAATTTTAAATAATTAATGTTGAGTTTTGTCTTATGGAAAGGCATCATTACCTAAAATAAATATCCATTAAAAAACTTAAGAAGCACTGGGAACTGTGTATCATGGGTAACTGATCTTCCTACTTGTCTGGTCAAAGTTACTACTTTGAAGAGAGGTGAAAAAGCTATGTGATAAATGATATCCACTAGCAAGTTGTTCCCAGTGGACTACTGAAATGCATAATCTGAACAGATGGGAAGTTGGCTCATGTTCCTGTTGATCCTTCTCCATGCTGGTGGATGAGAAGCTGGACATGAGCTGGCAATGAGCACTTGCAGTCCAGAAGGCCAATAACTGTATCCTGGGCTGCATCAAGAGAAGCGTGTCCAGCAGGTCGAGGGAGGTGATTCTGCCCTCTACTCCGCTCTGGTGAGACCTCACCTGGAGTACTGTGTCCAGTTCTGGAGTCCTCAGCACAAAAAAGGTATGGACCTGTTGGACTGGATCCAGAGGAGGGCCACAAAACAAGATCAGAGGGATGGAACACCTCTCCTATGAGGAAAGGCTGAGAGAGCTGGGGTTGTTCAGCGTGGAGAAGAGGAGGCCCTAGGGACGTCTTACTGTGGCCTTTCAGTACTTAAAGGGGGCTTTTAAGAAAGATGGGGACAAACATTTATCAGGGCCTGTTGCAATAGGACAAGGGGAAATGATTTTAAACTAAAAGAGGGTAGATTTAAATTAGATATAAGGATGAGGGTGGTGAAACACTGGAACAAATTTCCCAGAGGGGTAGTAGAAGCCCCATCCCTGGAAACATTCAAGGTCAGGCTGGATGGGACTCTGAGCAACGTGGTGTAGTTGAAGATGTCCCTGCTCACTGCAGGGGGTTTGGACTAGGTGACCTTTAATGGTCCCTTCCAACCCAAACTGTTCTATGATTCTGTATCAAAATGCTCCATATAGAACTAGTTCCTACTTGTTCTACAGAGGGCTCAGGATTGAGAATTCTTTGTGGAAGAGATAATCTCAGGGAAAGGAATTATCTCTTTATTGGAGAGGAAAGGAACCCTTGCAATTTCTCAGATAAAACCTTTTGTAATTATGTATCATTATAAAAAATGATTACTTTTCTTTGTTGCCTGGAAATATATTATTAAATCTTTGGTATTCAGCATTTTTTGGTAACTTTCCAACTTTCTTATTTAAAAAGAATTAATTTACTTTTATTATTTTTTTATTTTCTAATAAAAGTCTTAGCTTCATGGAGATTTCCATGCATAACTAGAAATATTTTGTACTTAAATTACCTTTAAAAGTGCCAGTTTGCAAGGTGTCTTAGTTAAGTAATATCTAAACAGTCAGAAAATACATTCTGCCAACTGTGAGCAATTTTGATCCTGACATAATAGCATTATTTTGTGAATATACATTTTAGAAAATAGAATAATTTTTTTCTTTCATCTATAAACTTTTAAAGCATATTTTTTATTTTTAATAAATCAAGTATGCATAACAATTTTTTGATTAATTTGAATGGCACAATTTATTCACTGACATAATATTTTACTGTAACACTGTAAACTTGTAAGAGGCTAGTATATTTCCCTCAATTCATCTCTCAGTAATCTTTGTTCCTTGCAGCTTAGGATGTTCAGACATAGCAGTCTCCTAATCAGTATACCGTGTGGTTTTTTTATAATCATCTGCTCCTCCATTGCTATAAAGCTAATCAGTAGCTGTTCAGTTAGAGCAAATGCTAAAGTGTTACTCTTTCTACTGAAATTTTCTGTGAAAGGAGAAGA
Source organism: Antrostomus carolinensis (assembly GCF_000700745.2). Classification (NCBI taxonomy): domain Eukaryota; kingdom Metazoa; phylum Chordata; class Aves; order Caprimulgiformes; family Caprimulgidae; genus Antrostomus; species Antrostomus carolinensis. Next base: position 27,169 of record NW_010300356.1, on the reverse strand, counting down.
GAAAGCAACAAATGCAGCTCCATAAGGAGGTAGTTCTCATGGTTTGGGTTTACAGGATGTGCTCCAAGGTGCTTTCTGAGTTCCTTCCATCTCAGGTTGCAGTGACTCTGTGATAACTTCAAACAGCTTGTTTGAAGCAGCAGTTTTAATCAACTAAATACCAACCTTCTCTCTCAGCCTGCCCCCAATTAGCAATTAAACAAGATCTATGAGGCTTAATTGGTATATTACTCTCCCCAGAATTTTTTCACTGTATGCCATATGCTTTAAGATTTTTTCTGTTGCTTTGGGCTACACAGATTCTTGAGAATGGGTAAGCACTAATTTTAAGAACAGACGATGCTGTTATTCTGATGATACATTGGCAGATTAATTCCAATGCTGGGTGTTATCAGTGTCTTTAAATTGTTGGCTTTCAGATTGAGTTGTAGCACCTGTACAGCAGAAAACACCAAACATTCGTTCCCCAGGAGCCACTATCTACCTGCAGCAGTTTGAAGCAGGACACATTACAAAAGAAAAAAGGATCTGAAGAACTCAGTCATGAGAGAGAAAATCAGATACTTTTTAAGAATGAAGGGATATTTTGAGGACTCTTTGAGTGCAACTTTCAGCTGATAAACTTATGCCTTTTTCTGTGTGGTGCAGAAAAAGATGCTAGGATTAGGGTAGTAAACTGAGAAGGCTTAAAAAGTGTGTGTGTGAGTATGTGTATATAGATACATATATATACACACACACACATATACACACTTTCCCAAAAGAGTAGGTAATGGGAAATAATAATATATGAGTGTAGGAGGAATTAAACAATTAAATTTACTGTCCCCCACCCCAAAACTTGAAACCAAAGTTTTTGCTTCCCTGAAGGGTTAAAAAAATATTATTTAGTCCCTCAGAAGTGTGACAATACACTGTTATGTCTCAGCTATCAAGCTGTGGAGATGTCGACCTCAGTGTTTGGGAAGGTCGCTATGCCCAGGACAGTGAGTTGCACATGGTCTAGTGACAAGTATCATTAATACCATATTTGCCAAAGCGGAGGAACTTTCTCTTAGCCCGACAACTCATTTGGTACCAGCTCCCCACTTCTCCTTTTTTCTGATTGTTTCCCTGGCTGAAAGAGAGACCCACCATTGAAGCAGGAGTGGTGATGCCAGGAGACAGGGGAGAACATTATTCCCTCTGATGTAGCTCCCTGTCTGCAGCAACTGGAGATACTGCCATTGTAGTATGATAGTCAGTATGTAAAACCTACAACAGAAAGAATTTTCTGATTATTCATAGTTGTGTGCAAAGTGCTTAATGTGTGAAAAACCTGTTACTGTTTCCTGCAATATGAAATGTGGTGATCAGATGAGGGAGCAAATCTGTTTCTTTTTTCCATGTGGAGCTTTACAGCTGCTCGCCTAAGAGAAGAAAAGGGAGAGGAGGAGGGGAAAAAGGAGGGACTAAACTGGCAGTGAAAAGGCAGAAAATTTAGAAGAGGAAAGAAGTATGGGAATGATAATTGAGGGTTATCAGACATATGAAACTGATACGACTGTGCTGGCTGCAGACCCAAAATGTCCAGGCATTGTGCTTGGACTTAGAGTAAGTATTGCTCACACTGGGCCTTACTTTGAGTGAAAATGTCCAAAGGATGACAGAGCTAAGGTGAAGGTCAAGACAGACAACAAGGTAAAAACTCATTTAGCACTTAATGTCTGGCGAGTTTCCCCCTCTGTGTCCCATAGTGACTACAAATATCTTTTATAGTACTTTGTACTGCACATGATTGACCAAGAAGAGGCATTGCCAATTGTAACTGCAACTAAACACAAGGTATAGCCCAGTGCTATCATTATTATTTTGTCCAAGTGAACCCCCTTGCCTGTCACAGCTCTGAGATGCCTACCTGAGGGAATGGTCTCCTGGGCAGGTGGCTGTGGTTAAAGGGTTAACAACTTTGTTGTTTTCTCAGGGCATGGGATGTCCTGGTGGCCTCTGCCTCCTTTAGCATTGGTGTGTGCCCTCACGCCATACCCTGCAGTGTAAAGTACAACCTTTTGGTTTAATGCTGGGGAAGAACTACTATAATGACTTGCAAGACAACCCTTATGCTGCTTCAGAAACTATGAATTGAAAAAAACCCATGTACCATAATAATAATAATTTCCAGGGCCACAAGGACACCACAGGGGCTCAGAGGGGATCCAGGGTAAGGTGTTATGTAATACAGCTCTGTGTGCTGCTTGGGGTCAGAGAACAGTCCTTAGCCCTATTTCAGTTACTAACATATTTGTAACCATAGGAACCATTTCTTGTTCGTCAGGCACATAACTGGATTAAGAACATTGATAAATCTCAATCCTAAAGTGTGTATCTACCTATGCAGGTACTTCACTAACTGCCAGTAAAGCACTGTTGGTCTTTTAATGTAACTGTTGAAAGTAGTGGGCTGTCCTCACTTGAAAATTGGTTCAGGTGAGAAAACCAGCATGACAAGAAGGCAACTGTAATACTAATTTACGTGCCTTATGTGGAAAGAAAGTATAATATAGCAGCATTTTGAACCATAGAATGTTGTGAGTTGGAAGGGACCCACAAAGATCATCAAGTCCAACTCCTGTCCCTGCACAGGACAATCCCAAGATTCAGACCATGTGTCTGAGGGCCTTGGACAAATGCTTCTTGAATATTGTCAGGCTTGGTGCCATGACTGCCTCTCTGGGGACCCTATTCCAGTGCTCCACCACCCTCTGCCTGAAGAACCTTTTCCTAATGTCCAACCTAAACCTCCCTTGGCACATCTTCCTGCCATTTCCTCTGGTCTTATCATTGGTCACCAGAGAGATTAGATCAGCACCTGCCCCTCCTCTTCCCCTTGTGGGGAAGTTATAGACTGTGATGAGACTGCGAATCAATATAGCAGCACTTCATAATTTTATTAAACACATTTTTCATGGAAGGAATCAGTACAGAAAAATCACTTATGGGAAATAAAAACTTAGGAAGTGATACCTCCTCTTTCTTTTACAGCACTTATCCTCCGGATTTTTGTATGCATACCACAACTGTGGAATGGTTGTACAGATATACACTGGTAGGCACGACCTGGCCTTATCATTAACAGGTCAAGCCATGACAAACTTTTTCAGTTTACTCAGATGGCTCTGAAGCTTGTAAGGTCTTCCTGATATACAGAGCATAAGAGAAAAGCTGATATTAATTTAGCACGTACTCTATATCCGTTTGCTGCAGAGAGCTTTCACTGTGATGTTGTTTCAAATAAAAGTGTAACCTTAAAAGGTTTCTAAATTATTCCATTTTTATTTGTAAAAAAATTGTTGAACTTGTTAGTCACTATTTTTACATTTAAACCAGTTGCTAAAAGATATGGTGAGTCTGAAGTGTGTTTCATTATTATGTTCTTCAGTTTACACCTTTAAAAGCATCAGATGAGGCACTATTTTTTGGATTATGAGAGCTGCTCTCTTGAGGCTGTATCTTTTCATGATTCTTTTTTCCTTAATAGGACTTTGAGAATACCAAAGACCTTAGCAGTAGTTACGTTTGATGCAAAAATGTGTTATGATTGGAATGTATCTATCCACTTTTGAGCAGAGGATAGTGAATTGAACAGAGACTTTTTTTTTTAATTGTGAGACTTGTACTTTAATGGAAAATTTTGGCTAAATTGGTTTTTATTGGCACCATTTGAGCTTTGCAGTTTTCTGCCTGGACTCCAGCTGCCTTGCTACAGGGATGAGTGTGTCCTGCAAGTTCCGTGCCATGAGTACAGCCCCATGCTGGGCACCTGAACTGGCATTAGGTGCCTTGGTGACCAAATGGGACCCCAGCTGTCAGATTTGAATTCAAAAAGCTTATATAAATGCTTTGTATTGCTTTATGCAGCATTGTGCAGACTTCTTGCATTCCTCTGCAAGTATTTAGCTGATTAAGGCAAAGTGGGTTTTGTTGCAGTTTTGAAGACCCTGCAACATTTATGCCTCCACCATTATCCGCAACTGATAAACTGAACTACTCAAAGGAATAAAGACAAGGACATTTCAGGCATTTTTTTCCAGAACTAGAGCCTTATGCTTGTCTCCTCAGAGAGAGGCACAAGTTGTTGAGTTGGAATATCCCTCGAGGTGAATTCTTTCTACACTTGAGTTTCACCTTTCTGACTTAGTTTCTGTGCTTTTAAAATGAATATGATAATTACTTACTGTCTAGTAATGCTTAGAGGATTAATTACATAATATCAGGGATTTTAAAAATTATGAAAAGTTACAGAAACTGCTATTACTAGATTAAGCTATAATTCACAGTACTTACTTTGCTTTTCAGTTAACACTTAAACAGAAGTATTCTGTTCTGAGAAGTTAGCTGAGAAAAATAATTACTGAAAAAAGTTAAGCTACAATAATGTGGAGAAACAAGAAACACTTAGAGGAACATGCTTTGCATGTTGTTAGTCACAGCTCAGCAGTGCAAACTTATGTTGCTTGCAAAATGGTACCTAATGTATTGAGTTCATTTGCAAGTTAAAAATTGCTATTTTATGATAATTCTTATCATCTCATCAAGGTTGGTCATGCTCTTCTGAGTATCTTCAATTAACAGAACTGGCCTCTTTATATTCTGAGACTGGCAATTGATTACACTCAGTTTTTGAGGATGTCTTCTTTGTTATTGGCAGTTGGGTGGGAGGGAATGTGTGATTACTCAAAGTGAAAATCAATCTGACTATTAATTGTCATATTGCAGAAAGAATATACATTTTAAAATGAAACTTAATATTTTCTAAAATGCAGAAGATGTTTTCTAACATGTCACAGCTCAGGTCAGTAGGTGAAACTCCACTAAATTCAGTGGGTCCAGGATCTCATATCTGTGGTCTCCATGGTAAAATATGATAAATGACAAAACCAGAGCAGATTAGCAGCACAGAGTTCACGTGTTTGCTGATCCTTTATTTGATCCTAGAACTAAGCCAAAAATTATTATTTTCTTGTTGGAAATGGACTTTTTGAGGGGAAAAAAAAAAAAAAGAAAAAAGTAAAAAATTTTTTCTAGAATAATAATAATGCTAGGTAAATTGCTGTAGTGCCTTGTGGGCTTTATGAATATACCATGTTCACAAATATTTTAGTATCATAAAGATCTGAATTCCCTGACTGAGCTGTAGCTCTCCTGTCTTCTTTTACTACAGATCACTGCATACTAAAATTTGCCTTGCTTATACCACTTTAACTAATGCTACTACAGTTACAGATAAATGTTAATTTACCTGCTTTAATGATAAGCTGCTATGGAAAGTCATACCACACACATAACCATTCAAATTATTAGCAATAGACCTAGCTATGGTATGATAAATTGGTTAGTAGGATGATCCACCATAAAGCTAAGCCTGCAAAAACCCTGCAGACCGGGTTTTGTTGGATGAGTGGAGTGAGTGGAGTGAGCTCACCCTGATGTAACATGATCATTAGATCCCCTCTGAGGAGGGAACAGGAACTTATGGACACAAAGGAAGTGGGTGTGAGACCTTCCCATTCAGGGGCAGCCAAATGCTGTATTTATGCTGCCTTAGCCACAATTTCAAAGTGATTGATAGGACCCTGAAGTTGCATGAAGCCTTTGTCTATGTGTAACATAGTGTGTCATAAAATATCAGATGTTCCCAGACTCTAGGGGTTTGTGCCTAAATGGGTTTGCAGACCTAAAATGGGAGAAGTATAGAAAAACCCAAAGGTTTTTGGCCATGTTCAGTGTTCTCATTGAGCTCAGAGTCCTGCATTATATTTCTTTAAAAACAAAAACTTCTGCTGATACATTACATATGTATCACCTGGTGCCATAATGGGCTATTACCGTAAGAATATGGAGGAAGGAGAAATAGGAAAAGCATTCGAATCATAGAATGTTGTGAGTTGGAAGGGACCCACAAGGATCATCAAGTCCAACCCCTGTCCCTGTACAGGACAATCCCAAGATTCAGACCATGTGTCTGAGGGCCTTGGACAAATGCTTCTTGAATATTGTCAGGCTTGGTGCCCTGACCACCTCTCTGGGGAGCCTGTTCCAGTGCTCTGCGACCCTCTGGGTGAAGAACCTTTTCCTAATGTCCAACCTAAACTTGCTCTGGTGCATCTTCTCACCATGTCCCCTGGTCCTATCATAGGTAGCCAGAGAGAAGAGATCAGCACCTGCCCCTCCTCTTCCCCCTGTGAGGAAGTAATAGACTGCGATGAGATCTCCTCTCAGTTTCCTTTTCTCCCGTCTGAATAATCCAAGCAACTTCAGCCTCTCCTTGTACGGCTTCCCCTCTGAGCCCTTCACCAATTTTGTGGCCCTTCTCTGGACACTCTCTAGTAGCTAGAAAACCTCTTCACAAATTATTACTGCAACAGGAGTCACAGTATAAAAGATGCAACTTCTGATTTCCAAAGGACATTTTGCTCTGAAGTAAACTCCACAGCAGGTTGGGTGTCCACATGCTTGGGATGTTTAGAAAACTAATGACTGAACAATCAAGCATGAACTTGCTATGTGTAAAGGGAAGATCAAAACTATGTGAAAATACAAGTATATTTTTCAACATAGACTAGAAAGCATCAGGCCAACCTTGCTGAACCTGAAGATTAGTCCCATAGCACTTCAGAGGTGGAAAAGGAATGTCCAATGCAAATCATAGTGCTCTCTGCTCTGTGGGTTTGTCTGTGGCACAGATATAGTGGTGCTATCTGTCTCTTTCTGAAGGAGAGAAGATAAAGATTCTTTCTATGAAAATACCTGCTGGTGATCGGCATCTCTTTTAGATGATGAAAGATTCAACTTTCTTCCATCAGCAGAACCCTTGGTGAAATTTCATTTGCAAAGGAGGGGAAATGCTATGGCAGGATGAACAGATATGATCAGAAAAGGTGTTGTAGCAAAGACAAGCTATCAGAAAGCAGGATAACAAACTGGATAATTGTGCTTCATGAGCATTTGCCAGGGAAAAAGAAAAAATCCACACACTTTCTTTTGGACTGTTGATAAGAGACAGTTTCAAAGCAAAAGTCCAATTGACTTGAAAATTGCATAAGAAAGCAGTACAGAGAGGATCATTCACATACTGAGAGGGTTTTTCCCCTTCACTTGCTTAAATTAAATACAAAATTTTCTATCTCACTAAGGTTAGGCAGTGTGTAGGATCATAGAAATATCTTTTTCACCCCAAAGGGCTCAGGAAAATTTTTTCCAAATAAAAAAAAATTGCCTAGGAAGTTACACAGAATACTGTGCAAGAAAACCCCCTTCCAGCTTCTCTCCATCTAGTTCTACTCATCTATATGTGAAAGTACAACTTCCAGCTCACAATTTCAGACCAGTTTCAAGGTGGATGTTATGAGGCAGAAGTTGCCAACTGAAATAGCTAGTTGCCCCGTTGATCAGAAACTGTGGAGCTGAAGCAGACCCTAAATATGTCATCACTAGCTTCTTTCAGCAATTACTATTGCTTGCAAATTCAAAGACTTAATTTTAAGTCTTGCCATATTACTAAACAAAAAACGCTATAATTTCTAGGTTTAAAATAACAATTTTTTGCACAGCTCTAATTGTTTTGTAGTGACCACATCAGCTGTGGCCTAAAGCTCCATCACTTTCTCGTTTATGTTCTGGAATAGAATGGAAAATCACTACTGTTATATTTGTGGCTGTCACAAATATTGATGGAAAAGTAAATGATGGCCAGGAGAGGATCTCTGCACAAAGTCGTACGGATCCTTTGGTAAGCAGGACCCATCCAGGTTTTAAAATAATTTTGTGTCAGATCATGTACCTTGCAAGAATCACCAAATATATTGCAAAGGAAAGGGTAGATTCTGCATCTCTTTGGTGTCTGTGGTTCAGGTTTTCCTTCTTGGCAGAAAAGCTTTAGCTGAGCACTGGTTGTTTAATAACTTAGAACAGTCTTTGGGCTTTAGATAGTGTGAATTTACATTTCTTGTCTTGCATTGTAAAGCTCAGGCAAAGATTACCATTTTGATGTATTTGTTCTCATCTATAGGTGTCAATCATACATAACGCGAGTCAATTGCTGTTCAGATCCCTCTATTGTGTCAGCTGTGCGGGGTCTGGACACCCTTTGCTCTTAAATATTTGAGTTTGTCAAGTCTAATTCCCTCTTATGGTCAATCTACCTGATTCACTCTGTATTATAATTATAAATACTTAGTCACAAAGGAAGGGGGGGGAGTTAAACATGTTTAGTACTCTTTTTGATAGGGAAGTCTGCTGCCTCCCTGGGGCCTGGGTTAGGGCTATTAGTAAGAACCTCCCTGGTGTGGTGTGGCCCTCAGACTACTACCGACTTTTGGTCATCCAAGCTGGTAGTGACAAGATTACAGAGAAAAGTGCAAAAGCAATTAAGAAGGGCTTCAGGCCACTAGGGAGACTGATTGCAGGATCAGGAGCACAGGTGGCGTTCTCCTCAGTCCCTTCAGTGGCAGGAGGTTTACTGACAGGAACAGGAAGGTACACCTGATCCACACATGGCTTAGAGGCTGGTGCCACAGGTAGAGTTTTGGTTTCTTTGATCATGGGGAGGTTTACGCAGCACTGAGGCTACTGGCAAAAGATGGGATACAGCTGTCTCAGAAGGGAAAAAGGATCCTGGGGCAAGAATTAGAGGGGCTCATTGACAGAGCTTTAAACTAGGTTGGAAGGGAGAAGGGGATGTAACTGGACCTGCTAACAGTAACCTAGGGGGAGCATGCCTGAAGAGCACCACAATGGAATTCCAGATGCTCCAGCCAGTAAGTCAGCTTCACTGGGGACCCAACTTAATGCTTCTATACTAATGCACCTAGCAGGGGGAATAAACAAGAGGAGTTGGAGATGTGTGCGTGCCTGCAGGGCTACAACCTGATTGGCATCAGGGAGACATGGTGATGTCTAATCTAAATCTACCCTCTTCCATTTTAAAGCCATTACCCCTTGTTCTATCACTACCTGCCTTTGTAAAAAGTCCCTCCCCAGCTTTCTTGTAGCCCCTTCAGGTACTGGAAGGCTGCTATAAGATTTCCTTGGAGCCTTCTCTTTTCCAGGCTGAACAGCCCCAACTCTTTCAGCCTGTTCCCATAGGAGAGGTGCTCCAGCCCTCGGATCATCCTGGTGGCCTCCTCTGGACTTGTTCTAACTGCTCCATGTCTGTCTTGTGATGGGGGCTACAGAAC
>NW_010300356.1:14274-17815 GCF_000700745.2 Antrostomus carolinensis | reverse complement strand
CTTCTCTTCAGAGCTGGTCTCAAGCCACTCATCGCCCAGCCTGTATCTGTGCTTGGGGCTGCCCCTACCCAAGTGCAGAACCTTGCATTTGGCCTTGTTGGACTTCATGAGGTTTGCCCAGGCCCACCTCTTAAGCCTGTCAAGGTCCCTCTGGATGGCGTCCCATCCATCCAGTGTGTCAACCGCACCGCTCAGCTCGGTGTCATTGGCAAACTTGCTGAGGGTGCACTCAATCCAACTGTCCATGTCTCTGACAAAGATGTTGAAGAGCATCGGCCCCATTACCGACCCCTGAGGGACACTGTTTTTCACTGGTCTCCACTCTGACATCGAGCTGTTGACCACAACTCTGAGTGCGACCATCCAGCCAATTCCTTATCTACTGAATCGTCCATCCATCAGACCCACATCTCCAACTTAGAGACAAGAATGAATGAAAATGAATGGCAAAAACAGCTTCTTAAGTATAAAATTGTTGAGAAACCATTCCAATCACTTTAATAGCTTTGAGTCCACATTACATATGTTTTGTGTGCCTTTGGTTTCATATGCATTATACCTGCTTTACCATAAGTATCTTTGCTTCTTTGTAGAACTGAAACATGAGATCTATGTTTGGAGACTGACTGCACAGCGCATTAACCCGGCCAGCAGAGAGGAGACTGCTGTGAAATGCCTCTTGATGCAGAAGGTGCTGACTCTGGAGATGCTCCTGAGGAAGAAGCTGAGGACATTTCATAGGTAAGTGAGGACCAGCTTGTCCCACCTCCCCGCTCCAACCCTTGTTGGGGACAAGCTGCAGGTAGTTTGTCAGACCAGTACCAGCTGGGAGCACCTGCTCATCTCAGTCTATGGTCAGGAATGATAGCATGGCTTTGCTAACATCATGGGTAATATTTCTGTTTGCTTCAGCAGCCAAGGGGTCACCCCTGGTAATTTTAGGCAGAGTTGAAAGTGAAGGCTTTTGAGGATCTTCACTGGGATGAGACAAGTATTCTTCACTGTCTCTTGACCTTTCATCAGGGTGCTGGGACAGATATGAAGAGCCACTCTCAGCCTCAGTAAAACACAAAGTATTTTAGGACAAAAGCGATGTGTAAGACCTGGAAAATATATGTCAATATGACCCAAATTTTAAAGCCTAGGTATTTCAGGTAGGTTTTGGTTTAAAAAGATCACAAATATGTTATTAGACTTTTATTCTCAATAGTGGCTTCAGTGTACTAAAATGCTGTAATTTCTTCTTTTACTGAAAAATTCAAGTGTTCTTCAGAGAACTGTTGAGTTTGAAAAATATGTCATCAGTGAGTTGCTGTGTTTTACAATTTTTTCATAATCAAATCTTCAGTGTGAACCTGAGTGTGGGCATAATTAACCATTTATGTATAGAAAATAGTAAGTTTTTTATAAACAAGGACTAACAAAAATACTAACCTTATTTTGTTCATGTTCCAATACAAACAGCTGCTATAGTATGGAATTTGATGACTGAGAATAGCAGTGGTAAATATTTGAAAATGAATTGACTAAAGTAAAGTGAAACTAAAATAATTAATTTTCTTTAATAAGCATGTTAAACAGGCAATATGAGCAAAGACATGTAAATATGATTTCTCAAACTATTCCAGTAATAACATGACCTTTGTTTACATAATTCTTTGCTGATATTGTGCACTTTGAATAGAATTGACAGTATTACTACTTAAAGACAAAAAAGCTGTTAAAATCACCTCGTTTTAAAAATATAAATAACAGATTATTAGACTTTCTGACACTCTAAAGAAGACACTTCTGAAGTATAAAGAAAAATGGAATATTTAATATTGCAATCAGGATTCCTTTAGTGCAGTATATTTACAGCAATGTAAAAATTCATTAGCATTAACAACAGCACTCCTGAACTGCAGACCCCAAGGATTTTTGCTGGAGGGCTGACTATGTTGATAACATGATTAAGTTATTCGTATCTTAAAAACTTCATTATAAAATGCAAATGTAAAATATATGTGTTCTGACTTGTTGATTTTAGCACACAACCCTAATTTTATCACAGAAAGGCACACATCAACTCCTAAAACTATTAAGGGAACTATATATTGAATATAGCTCTATCCTGTACTGAGGTCCATACTCTGGAGACTGGATCCTTCCAAGCCTTTGGGACTCTTCATGAACTGAAGGGTTCACGCTACAAAAGTGGAGCCTTAAGTCCCCGCTCATGGGAATTTTGATGCTGGCTGTAAGAAGGCCACGACTCCTTTGTGGTATGAGTTACTCTGTACCGGGGAAAGGGTGATCTATTTGTAATGAGAGGGATTTATTCCAATACTCTTGGCAGATCTCTAACTTCACTCTGGAAAAAAGCAGGTGTCATTTTCTTTCAGGCAAATTTCACAAGAAGATAAAAACTGGGAAACAAATATTCAGGAACTCCAGAAAAAGGTAAGTAGATGTCAGTTTTTCTCAGTATCTGTATAAGCGGACCTATGCCTTTATACAGAGAAAGTGCTTTGAACCTAATGCAAATTCAATAACTCTCATGATAGTAGAAAAGGTGGCAGGCAGGCAGGCTGGCTGGCTTATCAGTGGGACAGGGTTACTGCACCACATTATGGGCTTTTATTAGGTTTTATACTTTTGTTCTTTAGAAAAATATTGTTTAAAGGATCAATAAATGATTCAGTGGTGTTTTCTTAAATTTTTAATACATGGCCAGAAAGACTCAGAAGGTGTCAATAGGTTGTTTAGAACTGTGATGCATGACAGTAAAGTACGCTGATGTACTGAATACCAACTCTGATTTGCTACACTGTCTGTAACATGCCTGCTTTCCTATTCAAGTAGGAATAAACCACTTGGATAAATCCTGTTCTCTTTGCTGTGCAGACATTAATACTGCCTAACTCTTTATGCTGAAGCTGGGTCTGATGAGATGTAAACTCTGTAGTGGAACTAATTTCACCTAAATTTAACTGTCTAAATTCACATCCTCTCCACCTCACTGGCATCACTAATGAATCCAGGCCTGTGTTTGGGAGCTCAGGTCCTTGACTGGGACATCACTGTCCTACATATCATACCAAAACAGAACAAAACGAACAGGACTTCTTATTAGGTTTTACATGTTTTTCAAGACATTGCATAAAAACCAACCTTTTTAAAGAGCAGAGACTTACCTGTACTTTAGTAGAGCTTTAAACTATGTGGAAGAGACTGGTAACAAGAGAGGGACTCAGGCTGAGAGAAGGTGATTCCCTGGGTTGGTGATAAAAGGGAGATTAGAGCAGAGTAGCAGAGTCATGATGGAAAGTGCTGGGTCTGAGGCCGAGAGCATGAGGAAATCAGCACAGGGATGCAGGAGCTGGGCATGGTGTTGTAGAAGCTGCATGGGGATTATGGGCTTGGCATGTCCATGAGAGTTGTACAGGAGGCATGAAAGATCTGACCTCCAAGCCAGGTTATAGATTTTCAAAGCATATGTGCAACAAAGGGTGATTTTGTCCAGGGTCATGAAACCACAGAGTGCCTCAAGTGCCCTCTG
>NW_010300356.1:13829-14230 GCF_000700745.2 Antrostomus carolinensis | reverse complement strand
GGTTGTGATGGGGGTAGCTGAACACAGATGAATGTATGCAGTAGGTGCTAGTTACTTGTATCTCTTAATCACACTGGGCCACATATACATGTTTCTTATAGGTGAGCATAAGATGCTTCAATTTAAATATTTGTCTGTTGTGCTGAAGAGGAATGTACAATACAGGAGCAGAAGTTGCACTTCATGCATGCTTTTGTGAAATCTATGCTTAATAGATAGCTCCTTCTTCAATATAGTTACTAATGTTTTTTGTTTAATGTTCCTTGACTACAGCACAGAATAACAGACAAAATTCTTCTCATCAAATGCCTGGCTGTGCTGGGATGTGTTATTCTTATGTTTTTTCTCAACTCGTTTGTTCCAGGCATCTACCTAGATCTTGGTAAGTTTCACAGCTTTGT
>NW_010300356.1:0-13783 GCF_000700745.2 Antrostomus carolinensis | reverse complement strand
CCCCCCAATAATGTTAGTTTCTGAATCTGTATCTTTTTCAGAAAGTCCTTTCCCATGTCTCTGGCCTTGCAATTCCATCAGGTTGATCAGAAACAGCAGTTTCTCAAAACAGGTTTTTAAAATGCAGCCATGTCCCAGTCACCCCAGGAGGAATAACAGAGTGCTCATGACTTCATTTTTCTACTTCCCAATACTGAGTGGCCAACTAACAAGCTGGCTAAACATTACAGAATGAGCAAATTTGACCCTGGCATCATTACACTATAGGTTTGAGTGAATGACCAAGGTGCATTATGATCAGAAAATAATCACTCCATGGAAGAACAAAAAAGTAGTCTGGCCTACAAGAAAGCTGGGGAAGGACTCTTCATAAGGGCAGTTAATGACAAAACAAGGGGAAATGGTTTAAGCTGAAAGAAGGTTGGTTTAGATTAGATATTAGGAAGAAATTCTTCACTGTGAGGGTGGTCAGACACTGGAACAGGTTGCCCAGAGAAGTTGTGGATGCCTCCTCCCTGGAAGTGTTTAAGGCCAGGTTGGATGAGGCTTTGAGCAACCTGGTCTAGTGGAAGGTGTCCCTGCTGATGGCAGGGGGGTTGGAACTAGATGATCTTTAAAGTCCCTTCCAACCCAAACCATTCTATGATTCTATGATTATATCTTAAGTATAGATAACTCTTTGTATAACTTCCAGTTTCATTTACTTTGCCATGAGAATAAATCATTACCCAAAATAAAATCAGGAATACACTTATATGTGTGAAATTAAAGTAGCTGTATGCATACTTTCTATGTATATACCTATACATGCAGAATTCTTTTATATAGACCATTGTATATCTGGTTGAGGACAGGCTCTGCATATCGCAAAACCAGAACCAAATTAAAGTTTACATTTAACTGAATGACAGTCATAAAACCTACCTGTGCATTGCCCTACAAAAAGTTAAAAATATTTTTTTGGCTGCTGAGTACTTGTAAGTTAGGGAATTTCGGATTTATATCTTTTCATGCAATCTGAATTCCACCACTGTTTACATCCATCCTAGTGTCTGAAAAATGCAAGTCTTGAAGAGGAATAACTCATAATCAATAAATTGTTGATTGAATCATTATATACATAGATACTACATAAAAATCCATTTTTATTGTGCACAATATAGAGCTAGTTATAACTGTACAATGGTGATAAATTGTAAACAAGACCTTGAATATCTGCTGCTGACTCTTCTGGTGTATTGACTGGCTTAAAAATGTACCAGTAGCAGAAAGCTGTTCCCTCTGCTGGGACCTAGGGAAACACCAGTGTTGCCTATTACTGGCACCAGTGGGAGGATGATATGGGCTACTGTGTCCAGAGCAACGTATCTTAATAGATAGAGCTCTGCTACTAAATGCATTAGTTCCAGGGACTGATCCCCAGTCCTCAGGCATTAGAGGTGCACGATGGTTTATGTCCACCCTGCTCAGACCCTGTCCCTTTAGAGCAGACTGGCCATATCTCCAAAACATAGCAATTGGCCCTGCCCTGTGTTTCCTCTTGACATTGTATGCATGGGTTAATTAATTTTTAGGTTTGCAGTGAGGGCAGTTTTGTAGCCTAACAGAGCTGTGTTTTAAGATTATGAGGCTGAGGGCATATGTTGCATTGTCTGGTACATGTGATGGAGTTTGAGTGCATAAAGCCAGCTGGGATAACGTTGGAGTAACTGTACAAAGCAGAAAGACCCAAACCTGATGCAGACTCACCCATGCTGCTGTTTGGGTGTGATCCCTGAAATGAATTGTCTCCAGAACTGTGCCTTGGTTTGTTTTTATCTCAGATGAAACAAGCTGGGTCACTGCAAGAGAGTCTGGGAGCAAAGCAACACTCATCTCGAACGGTGTCCATACACCCAGAAAGACTGTGTTGGCATACAGTGGAAGTCCTGGTACTCTGGAGCAGTATGATGAGATTAGGAAGGACATGTCAGCCAGACTTCCTTCATTTCAGACAGTGCCACAGCTGCTATGACAGCTTCCCTGTTCCAGAGTATTTACCACTGAAATAGGCGATTTCAGGCAATAAAGATTATTGGTTGTTAAGAAGTTAAAAGCTATACTGACATAACTGCAAAAGTGCTACATTACTAAGGTATAGAAAGATGCAGAAATTGAAGACACTTGAAGACATTTGAAGTCACTGTGGCTAAGAACATATGGAAGCAGTTCATATCAGCAATTTAAGAAATCAATTTTCCTCTTTACTTTTCTGTGTCAGATAAGTGGGCACTGAACCATGTAGGATTTCTTGAATTAAACCCACCATCTAAAAGTGCTTTCGAAAAGCCACAGGCAGTCGGTAAAGACAGCATAGTACTGGTTGCATATGCTTCTGGTAAGATACTCTTTCAAAACTGCAAAGTATTTGGAGTCAATACCAGAAGAAACTTAGTAGCATGATTAATTTTTTGTCCTAATTAATGTCAGTAAAATAAATGGGAAAAAAATGTCATGGTTGGCGGTGAAGGTTTCTACTATTCACTAGCTGCAACCTTGAAAGTAAATAAGGGCTGTATACATTCTGTATAATTTCTCCTTGTTCTGTATTCATGATAAGCCTGTCAGATTAATGAATAAATGTTATTAAAGCATATGCATAATTTCTATTAACAATTAATGGAACCTGCAAACTTATACTGAGATCTCATTGGTGACCGCTGAATTCCATGATCTTGATGATAGCTCTCATTTATTACCTCTGAAGTAGTGCTGCTGTGAGTCTTTATGGATTTTAGTCCTCTAGTGCATGGAAATGAATTTCCTAAAATACAGCACATCTTGTACTCTGATGGTTTAGGTAAATTTGTTCAATATGTTTTTCTCATAAAAATGAAAGTAGATTGTAGTTCAGTGTTTAATTTTCTACCAGAATAATGTTTTATACAGAGGATGAAGTGTTAGAAATCTAATAACTTTTAATTGCATTTGGTAGAGTGAATTAGAAAGATTATAGAATTCTTTATCAGTCCCCAGCCCTGATGCAATTTTTCCATTATGAACTTGGAATCATTATTATAATTTGAGGGAACTGACATTTTAATTTAAATAATAAAATTTGCATATTAGCTGCCTTTTAAAATGCAGAACACTTTCCTATTCAGTTTTCTTTAGTCTAATTCTGAAATATCTATGTTAATGAAAGATTAGTACTGAGACTTTAAATAAACAGGTATGGCAAACTTTAAGACTTCTGCAGTGCTTTCATTTGGCCCCATAGGATTTTACTTTACTGATAAAGCATCTGAGAAAAGATGACAAAAGATGAAAGACCCTTTGAGGATTGTACTTGGCTCATATTTTGACTTTAACTTTTAGGCAGGCATGTCTAGAACTTTGAACTATAATGACATCCCCTAAAAGAGACAAAGATTTTAAAAGTAAAATAAAGCAAGATTTTGTTGAAATTTAAACGAGATTATTTTATTTTATTTTATTTTTTTTAAATAGAGGATGCTCAGAGTGACTGGGTTAGAAAGAATACACAAAATAAATTTATAATCTACTTCCTTCTGCTTCTGTGGGGCAGGTCCTTCCTCTTTGGTTTGGTTTCAGCCAGTTCAATGAGATACTGAGATGTGAACTCTGTTCCCCTACAGAGGGACTCATCACCTCTGTAGTCCTGCTTTTGTCTGTCCCTCTCAGTGGTCTCTGCATGCCATGCAGGCACCCTGCTCCTTACAGACCACTTTGCTCTTGCTCCTTTCCACCTCTGGACATCTCTTTCCCAGAGCCAGGCTGAATAGTTTCTGAGGGAGGGGAAGGTCCTCCCTCCTTTTAGAGGATTGCAACAGACTCTACTGCTCTCATCTTCAAGAAACAATGTGCAAAATCAAAAGCAAATAAGAATTATTGCCTGTTTCAGTTGAGTGGTACTGTCTGTATTTTGGCTGCAGACTGCTGGAATCATAAACCTTGAGGGAGCTATCTTGTTTTTTTTTTTTTGTTTGTTTGTTTTTTGTTTTTTTTTTTTTTTCTTCTGCAGAGGGGTCATGTCTTCACACTGTTGCCTGATCCTACTCTGGTTCTTTTGGTGCTGTGGATGTCTATGATCCTTCAGACGTCAATGCTTAAGCTAATTACCTTTAACTGCCCTTAAAATAATCTCTGGAGGCAGTCAATGATCAGTGGAGGTGATCAACAGCTGTGATTCATCTGACCTACTTCAAAGGTCTAATTCATGAAATGACACGCCTTACCCTACATCACTCTTTATATGCCAGAAGACATCTTCTCAAGCTATACCAAGTTTTAGTCACAGATGTTTAAAAACAAAAACCACAACAGGTAGATGGACATTTGGCTTGCTAGTTGATTATATGGGGATTTTACTTCTCACGAAAATCAACTTTAGTATCATTAACTGAAGCAGTGTTATCAAAAACCCCCAAATTTATGATTTTTTTTTTTAATATAGTTTTATTCTTTTAATTAACTATGACCTTTCTGGGTAGTAGGACAAGTTCTATAAATCAGCATTCCATGTCACTTCTGTTAGGCAAACATCCTAGGTCTAAATTTCTCCTATTGTCCTTTTTCTAAAGCTAAAATACCTCAATATTTACAGTCAAAGGTTATCCTGTTTGTTGAGAGCTCATTTGTGTAGTTAAATCTAGTTTCTCTTGGAAAACTGTCTCGTCTTCTATATTCACTGTGGTTTAACTTCTGACTCTGGGCTTGGTCATCAAATTCTGCTGCAGATACTTTTAAGGATGTGAAACTCTCTTTTTGCCAGTTATCTTAACTAGTATTTTGCATCATTGAAACGTTTTAAAACTATGACTGAAATAGTGGAAAAGTAGGGAAATTGTTTTCATTTAATTTAAACTGCCTTCTGTTTGTTTGGTAGGTCATGTTGTGCAGAGCTCCTTTTTATTTTATTGCCAGTGCATTAAGGGAGAAATGTGTTCAGTCGCTGTAGATACAAAAGGCTCCTGTTGTATTGTCACTCCTTTGGATACCAGTTCTCATATTTTCTGACTAATTTCCATAATTTACTGAAAAGTCATTGGAATTCACAGGAGAAATTAAATACCTTAATTGGAAAGTGTTTCAGCAAAACAAAAAGCTATAAATTATATCTACAGAGAATATTATGCAAATGACAGCAAAAATGTTGTCCTAACCTGCAGAGAGGAATAACGCCTCAAATTCAGGAGAGTGGACTGGATCTGAAGTTTCTTCCATATAATTTCTCTTGTTTTCCATCCTGCTTTTGTTGAAGTGGACGTGCATCATTTTCAGCTTACACTGTAATTTACCTAGGTGAACCAGTGACTAGAACAGAGTCGG
The DNA here is from genome assembly GCF_000700745.2 of Antrostomus carolinensis. Classification (NCBI taxonomy): domain Eukaryota; kingdom Metazoa; phylum Chordata; class Aves; order Caprimulgiformes; family Caprimulgidae; genus Antrostomus; species Antrostomus carolinensis. The sequence goes on along the minus strand of NW_010300356.1, from coordinate 8,452 downwards.
GGCTGAGTGCCATTTGTCTGATAGCTTGCTTAGTGATGAAGAAAGGGCTGCATTGCCCTAGAGAGCTTCACAAACTTCCTTAAATTTTCTCTGAATCACAGAATGTCAGAAGTTCTGTGTCAATATTTACTTGCTGTAGAAACACTGAAGCTAGTTCTCAGTTACTGCAGCCTACTGAGGTTTTATCAAATAACTTAATCCATTTTCTTTTCTGCAAAATTTTCAACAAGGAATTCACTGCAGCAATGATTCTTCCCTGACAACTTTAAGACAGATCATCAGGGTCAACGTGTAACAGCTTGCGCAAGAGTCAGCAGTGCTGTAACCAGTGACAGAAACCTTAAACTTAGAGATCTTTGATTAAATTATTTAATGTTACAAGAACATTAAATATTGCACAAGTGAAATAAATGTAGTTTTTGTGGTTTTGTTCTGAATATGCAGCCTAGGAAGCTGCCTGAGAACTCTAATGTTTTCCCCCAGCTTTCATTTGGTCCCTGGGACAGTGTATGCATGTGCATTTAAACTTGTGCTAAGAGGTTTCTTTAGAGTGGTGAAAATGTTTTTAAAATTGAACACTCCCCCACAGCTCTGTGAGAAAGATCCTTCCTCACAGTGTGCAGCAGAACTTCTGAGGCCCAAAAGGTTTGTAAATGGTCACCGAGAAGGAACACAGGGCTGAGAAAGGTGTGAACAGGTCCCATTAGTCTGAAAGGGGAATCAACATCAAAGCATCCACAAGGCTCTTATTTTAGCACTTTAAGTTGTTATTCTGAAACTTTTTTCTCATTTGCTATTAGTGATAAATAGATTAAGGCATGTCATGCTACTTTCCTGTGTGATGGTGGAATTGTATAGATCTGTCACTGTTTATGAACAATAAAATGATATGTGGAGAAACAAACAAACTTGGCTCTTAAGATTTAAGTGTTTGTACCCATAGAGAGAGAGGAAAAGAGAAAGTGTTCATATTTTGGCAAAATTCGATTCAAGCAAATTTGTGCAACCGTTAAAATGAAAAGTTAATTATAGAGTTACTCAATGTTACTGAGGAGTTATTTTATAAAATGTTTGAAAAAAAGATCAGTTTAATAAGCTGGTTTTTAATTGTTTAGTGCTTAAGAAAAAAAAAATCTTAGTGAGACGGACAGCTATTAAGCTATAAATGCTGGTGAACGACATAGATTTAAGAAAGCATAGGCTTAATGTCGAAAGCCACATTGTTAAGTTTAGCACATCTTATATCACTATATCCTCAGTTTAAAAAGTACATATTTGCTCTGTAATTTGTCACTGAATCTAACATTTATCTCCAGATTATCTAGAGTCTGTGATATTAATCAGTTTTAGCTGAGGAATGCTTGTAGGGATTGACTGCTAAGTATCTGCTCAAATGATACTGAATTATCAAATCTATTTAAAGCTGTCATAACAAATATATTATTTTCCTTTTACCCTCCCCCCCCCCCCCCCTTTTTTTTTTTTTTTTACTTTGTAAAGCTTTCCAACATGATTTTATAAATTAAGGAACTAGATGCCTGGAAGCAACATTTATGGACCTTTTCTATACAGCTAAAAATATCAGCTTAAATAATTTGTGGTTGCCTGGAAACTCGTTCGTGCATTTCAGTAGAGTAGATGGTTTTGCCCTTTTTAAGGCATGCCTTAAAAGCATGCCCTCTCTGTATACAGCAGTAGGCTCCTGCATTCAAAGTATCATTGGTGAAGTTAGGCTTGTGATATCACTGGCAAAAAGGAGAACATTCCTTATACCTGGAACTAAGAATTTATTGTTAGTCTAATTAAAAGTTTTATCAGTGTAAGTAAAACACAACAAACAGTTATTGTTAGTCCTCTTACGACAATACTAACACTTACAGTCCAAATTATCTAATGGGTACATAACAAAACTCATTAACAATACACAGTTAAAACTGTTGTAAAAAAAACCCCAACAAACTAAAATACTCCCAGTATCTCCTGCTTATATTCTGATGTTAGAGTCACCCTTTGATGCTCTATAGTGTGCTAAGGTTCACAGGTTTAGGCTGTGAGAAGTCACAACAAAGTGTTGAAATCTTCAGGTCTTCACTGGGATAAGTGTGATGGAGCTATCTTCCTCCTCCTTACCAGGAAATCAATAGTGTTGATGTTGATCCTGTGCTTGAGTCCACTTGAGTCCATTTTTATACATCTTCTAAAATCTTTTTCAAATTTGGTCTTCAGCTCTGCATTATGCTCAATTTTATCATATGTAGTGTGTTGTATGCATGTTACATACTTGTTTCTTGTCCTTTTTGTTACCCCTAAAATTAGTTTTGACCACCTCCTAAGTTTGCTCTATGATCTGTAACTAACCACTGTTGAGTTGCTGCTAATCCTGGGGCCTTTGGTATCATCCTATGCATCCCTTTTTATCAGCAATTACTCACCCTGTGCACTCTTGTCTGTGACAATTTCTTTCTTTTACTATTTTCCGTTAATGCTCCACTTACATGAAGCTGTGACACTGATTTCCATGACTAAAGTGGTTTATTTAATTCCTGAGCTCATAATGGTAAACAGAGAAACAAACTGTAGCATCTGACAAGGGTGTCCTGCCTCATGTAGTAAGATACAGTAATATTAGAGCCATGCTTTTAAGCACTCCTCTTTGAAAGTTCTCAGACCTTTCTGGAGACCCTTCCAGGTTCTTGCAGTAGTGCTTGCACGGGCTGAACTTCAGTCCTCTTTCCCCAGGTGGTATCAGCTACAACTGTCAGTGGAGTTTGGCATATTTGTCTTCATTTAGTGATCTTTGCCTCCTTGCTCTTTCTTTGTTTGTCTACTATTTTATAGGTTCTGGCATGCAATGGTGTTCGTTTAAGTTATCTATTACTTTTACATTCATGTCGAGAAGAAAATTGCTTGTGACTGACCTGCTGGCCTCTAAATATGTAGCACGGAGATTTGATTGCACTGTGAAGATATGAATTATTTTAAAATGAGAATGAACATAACTGTATTTAAGAGACTTAGTACATCTTTGATTCATAGTGATATTGAAAAAATTCCTGGTACAGTGTAGATGAATATGAGTTAAAAATAAATTTGACAATTATTTTGTAATAATGAGAATATTAGAATGAAGCTAAATTGATTCAGTCAGCATTGACTCGCACTCAGAAAATCTGGTCCAGATCTCACTTGTTTCTCCTTTGCAGCATAACACTTTGTTCCTGAAAATAATGCTTTCCCTGATCCTTGCAGTCTTAATTTCTTTTAGGATAGTTTTCAAAAGAATTTTGCCATTGAAATTGCATAGTCATCTTTACAAATATGTAATTAAGCATGGAAAATATCGTCTGTCCTTGCAGCTGCTCATACACTTGACAAGAAAAAAAACAAGAACTAATAACAGTTGTATCTGCTAGTGGAGCTTTTGTGCTTTATTGCTTACTTCTAGAAAAGTTGACCTTTCATCTCTCTTGATATTTGCATTTTCTCAATTTTTTTTTTTGTTCACAAGAGTCAATAAGGCTATGTCAGCAGAGTGTGTTGTTTGTAGTGACCTTTACTGAGATAACTGTAAATTTTTTAGATTTCTGGTCTGGTGCAGTATACACAGATATATATCTGTCAACACATCTTCCCTGTAGATGCAGTGCTTAGCTGTAGCAATCTCTAACAAGGATTTCTTTCTTACAGTGTTCTATCATCTTGAATGCCATCCTATCTCATCTGAAATCGTGTTTGAGACCAAAGTTAGGTGTTGATGTGGCAGTACAATGGTGAATGCGATTTCTGCATTCTGACCTCATGGTATTACCGCTATGCAACAAAGCCCAGCCCATCCTTTCCTAGTGCACGTGTGCTGATCTGTGATTACAGAACAGCTAGTCCTCTGGCTCCTTGTTTTATGCTACAGTTCTGGTTTTTAACTTTGAAATTACCGTCTGTCAACGTAGATTTCTGTTTCTTTTTAGAAAAGGGGATTATAGTTTTCACCAACTTTTTTCCTGTCCTTTCAATCCTCTTGTATTGTACCAAGCATTTATTGTGGTTCAAGCTGTCATGAACTGTAACCATCATAGTTTTGTCCCCAGGTGTAGCCTTAAACTGTGGTGCTACAAATAGTAATGAACAACTGAAAATTATTTCTATCAAGTTAAGCCTATGAAAAGAGATTGCTTAAAAGACCAGCAAGAGGGCACTTTTATTAAAGAAAAAAAAAAGTAAATGTAAACCAGTGCTTATCAGTTGACAGCAAGTATTACTTATAAACATTCAGCGTGATTTCAGAATGTATATTTTCAGGAAAGCCTGATAAACTAAACCAAAAAATTACAGAAAGCGAATTACAGGACATTTTAATTCACATTCAGAACTACTGGTGAAATATTCCATAAGCATGTAGTTGAGTGTACGCTTTACATAACATTACAACTACACCATAGTGTATGAAGGACTGGCATACATCCTTAGGCTAAATTTTGAGAGGTTGTAAAGTTAATCAGATTTCTTCTGTTTGAGCTATTGGAACACAGTGACAGACTTCCTTGTGTAGACAATAACATGCTCTATAAGAAATTATCCAAAGGTGAGCACAGCGTGTTTTAGCTGGTAAGCCTGTCATGGATATTGTGGGCTAAAAGGGTTTCTGCAGTTCACAAAAGTTGCTGTGACCATTTTGAAAAATAAAATATCCTACCTAGCTCAGCGACAAATGTCTAAAGAATCAATGTGTCCATCCCATTGTTTGCAGATAGGAGTATTATATTTTCATCTGGCAGAAGCTGATCTAGCTGATTTTTAGAAAACTTGTGCAATGTTACCCTGGCTTTTTTTTTCTGTGCAAAGGTCTCAAGTGTTATTTCAGTTTCCACCAAAGTGATTTTTAAGTGAATCCTCAGTATTCATAAAGACATTATTTCAGATTCTGTGCACATAAAGTGAACGTACAGTGTCTACATGTTCACATTGTTAGGAGGAAGCTTATTATGCTTTTCAGCTGGTAGTAGGTCAGATAAAATTACTTTTACTAAGGAATACAAATGAGCATTTGAAAGGCCTACAGATTACACAGTAATTTTTTTCTTTCATTTCTTTCTTTCACCTGCCTTCCTCCCACATATTCTAGAATTCTGTTTGATTCTATTAGATTGTTTTCTATTTTCAAGTTCTTCTGCTTGATTATTTCAAAGTAAGACCTTTTTTTGAGTAGGATTGCAATTGTATTCTCATCATGAGCTATTTATTGTTCCAGAGGTGGTTTTCCCTACTGGGTAAAGTGCATGAGAAAAGTAAAGCACTCAAGCTATTTCTACTGTATTTTTTTTTCTGTTCTCAGAAGACATGGGAAACTTTTCTTTGAAGAATGCATTATAAATCTGCAAGGTGCATTTTATAATAAAATTTCTTTTTTTCTTTTTTTAAAAAAATAAATAGAAACTTTCACTGTCTTCAACAGGTACATTTCTTCATCAGTACAGAAATGGAATTTAGATTCAGTTTCTCTTCGTGTTATATTTCCAGAACATCAATTGCTTTGAAACAGAAGCACCAAGAGACAGTAAAGGAAGTGGTCTGTGGAACTATAAATGGGCTTTGCTTTCACTATAGTAATGAGAAGGTTTTTTTTTTTTTTATATTATTTCTATTTCTCTTCCCCCTGGCTATCTTTTGTGGCCCAATAAGATAGAAAATAAATGAACAGAGAAGCCAATCTTTAATGTATCCTAATACTTTCAATTCTTCCAAAATGAAGGAATAGCTTCAGACTGAATCCAGGGCAAATGCAAAGCTACCCAAACATATAAAACACTGATATAGTATTTTCACTGTTGTGAACATATTTAGAAAGGCCTTGGAAGAGCCTTAGAAGACCTGCTCTCTTAGAAAGGCAGGCTGCTACGTGATCATTAACTTTGTAGTTAACTTTGCAAGCAGTTCAGTAGAGCACGCTCGGTCAAGCAGTTATGGACATACAACTGCTGTGACCTTCAGGCTTCAGAAGAAGATTTTACTCTCATCCCGCGATGGAATGCTTCAAGTCAATCTGTGGTACTAAAAGGCATTGTGAAAGGAGATCTTGCATAAATTCCCCCAAATTCCTTGAGACACCTCCTCCTTCCTCTCCCCTTCTCTTCGCTCCCTCTCAGAGATGGGTAATTGTATCTCCTCTTCACAGACATAGCAAGGAATGAAAATATACTCTGGACAGACTGTGTGTGTAGACTGAAATAAGCTCTGTGCAGCCAGAACTGGCAGCTGATGTGTTTGAGCTCTGCTTGCTAGAGCACTGCAGGACACATCCCTTGCCCATCCATGCTCCCAGGGAATGATATTGTAATGCAGGGCATTGTTGTCTTATGCAAAGCCATGTGCATAGAGCTAATACATGCTGATAACACTTATGGTCCTAGAAAATGCCTGTCTCTATCCACCTCTTATACCATTCAATTATATTTCATTAGCTTTAGTGAATAATAGTTATCTCTTTATAGTATATTGAAGTTGATTTGTTTTCGTTAGAGGCAGGAGGGTAGAAATAATGCCAAGATACTATCACAGATTCTTCCAGAACTATTGAGAAATTGCTGTTCTTAAATTCTTCACTTTGTTGTACTTGCATACAAAATATATGAGATAAAATGTAAAGTCACTTACATTTGTTCAAAATAGCAGTAAAATTCTGCTACTAAGCTCCTGATCTGCACACATCTATTTCCTCTTGCAGTATTCCTCTAACATGAATAACCATCATCTTTATTTATTTAAGATGGAGCTGGACCCATTGTTCTTTACTGGAATTCAGAGAACAGACAAGGCTTGACAGTCAGAAAAAAATTAGCCAATGCATGTCCTAGTGGTAGACAGGAACCGACACTTCTATCCTCCCTTTCTTTTGCCACTTAGGAAGCTCCTGGAGCACTCCTGTCCCTGTGGTTTGTAACTGTTTTTGCAAAGTCTGATTTGCCTTGGTATAAATGAGATTATCAAGGATTTTCCAAACTTTTTGCTTGATTCTCTATGTGATGTTTGCCATTTCAACATTCAAGCTACACACATATCCAGAGTCTGGTGCACAAAATAGCTGTGTATATTGTCACCTTATCCCAGAATTCAGTATTAATTCTGAGCAGTGCACAGTATTACCACTCTTTGATCAGTTCTGGGGTCTCTTTCAGTGGGTGGTAAAAATGTCATTCTTCACAAGACAATTTGGCAGCTGTTTGGAAAGATAAGAAACAAGGTTGTGTGTACCTGGAGCTACAAAAGTGGGTCTTCTACACAAATGCTTGCTGAAGGTTGTGGTTGGGAATAGAGAAGGGCAGCTGCTTCAGCCACTTGTAAAATTTGGAAGGCTGAGAAGGTTGTGAATCAGGACTCTTTTGTGAAGAGAGAGACTCCATACAGTACAAAGAGTATGCATGCTTTAGCCCAGTGTACCACATTCAGCTTTCCTCCTTATACAGATTTTATAGCACTTGGCATCTCTCTCCCTGCTTTGGAGATATGGGGTGCATTTCACCCTGGCTGTGCCATGTTCTGTACCTTGTGTGGCAAAGGATGGCCAAAGGAGAGTTTGCTTTCAGAGCCTGGCTGCCTCGAAGGGAAGGAGAGCAGCTTTACCTCACTGCTGGAGAAACTTGTGAGAGGGATCAGTTATTCCCACTCTGCTCTCTTTCATGGTTTTTTTTTCTCTCCTCTTCCCTTGCAGTATGATTTTCATGCATGAGCTATTTTTGACCATGCACTCTGAATAGATCACTGTGACCAAAGCAAGGAACAGACTCACTCAACTTGCAGCATGGCAGCCTATCTGTCTTTGGAGGTGAGCAGAGCTGGCTGTGAGACATGTTTGTTGGATCCAGTGAGGCACTCAGATCAGTTTTTACTCAAAATCTGTATTAGGAACAATGTAAGAGCTGAAGCTACAAAATTTGGGATAAAAATTACTTCAGTTTTCAGCTCTCTGCTTAGATTTGGCTTTGTTTCCACCTATATGGTGGTATTTCTGCTGGCAAACCATTACATTTCCTAGTCCTTCATACCTGTTTCCTTACAAGGATTTCCCTGCATCTCTATGTAGATTAGGTTTGCATTAGGGTAAAGAAAAAAATCTTACGAGAGCTGCTTACCAAGGAAAGAGCAAGACCAGAGTGATCAGCTGTCAAAGCTTTTAAAGAAGAAGGATCAAGGGGAGAGGGCTGGACAAAGGAGCATCTGTTTGTAGTGCTGGAAAATGTTTTAGCCAAGTGTAGAGGATAGAAGCCAGGTTAGCAGCATCAAGAGTAGAGCTGAACTGGGGAGATTGCACTTGGAGGTGCTTGAGAGGAAAGAAGTAGGTCATCAGCTGAAGAGTTGATGTTGCCAAGAGAGGCTTGTTTTCAGAGCCAGAAAATGCAAGAAGTGTGATTTCCCTACTGTGCAACTACTAGTGGCTGTTCAGGTCTCTGGTTGCAGGGAG
>NW_010300355.1:12336-14155 GCF_000700745.2 Antrostomus carolinensis | reverse complement strand
CTATGATTCATTCCCTCCTTCCTCAGAGGATCTGTCTCCCAAAGGCACAACAGGGGTTTGCATTTCCCTTTTCATAAAATGGTAGTGGATATATGAACTGTAAAACCAAAGGTTGAGATTTCACAAGAGATTATTAAACCCCTTGGGGGTGGGGAAAAGAGAAAGAAAGGCAAGAAATGCAATCTTCCCAGCCCTGGGATGTTTGCAAAGAGCTGAAGAGGAGAAGAACACTCTTTGCTGGAAGCTGAACCCGGAACAACCGTTACTGTGAGCTCTGGACACAGACCTTGTTCAACTCAACTCCCCAGCTAATGTTGTTTTGTTGGGGTTTTTTTTGTTCTATTTTTCTTCCAAGTGTTTTAATGGTTCTATTTGGGATGGGAGAGCAAAACACCCCATAACACAACCAGCCAAAGGAGTCAATAACTTTGTGCAAGCCCAATTCTTTGACAAGAATCCAGTACTTGAGATTTCAGTTACTAGGGCAGCCAGTTGCTGAGGGTTAGCTTTATATTTCTTTAAAGGAGACACACAAAATTAATAAAAACCATAAGATACAACTATACAGACAGGTGCAAATAGACACAAGCTGACTCACATCCAGGCAGCTTCAAATCTGGGCCAAGCAAGTCTGTATCTATCTATGCTTATGTGTGATGATGAAGCTGTGCAACGGCAACAGATCTTCTCCTAGAACTGGCTGAGCCCCCCTGATATCGACTCGGATCAGCAGGGCTGGAGAGTGTTGGGCATCCCACACAACTGAGCTGACAGCAGCACTGCAGAAAACACATTCTATCCAGGGGGGAGGAAAGAAAAAAGGGCGGGAGAGAGGAAAGGAAAGAAAAAAGGGGGGGAGAGAGGAAAGGGAAGAAAAAAAGGGGGGGGGAGGGGAGAGGAAAGGAAGAAAAAAGGGGGGGAGAGGAAAGGAAGAAAAAAGGGGGGGAGAGGAAAGGAAGAAAAAAGGGGGGGAGAGGAAAGGAAGAAAAAAGGGGGGGAGAGGAAAGGAAGAAAAAAGGGGGGGAGAGGAAAGGAAGAAAAAAGGGGGGGAGAGGAAAGGAAGAAAAAAGGGGGGGAGAGGAAAGGAAGAAAAAAGGGGGGGAGAGGAAAGGAAGAAAAAAGGGGGGGAGAGGAAAGGAAGAAAAAAAGGGGGGGAGAGGATTATGAGCTCCTGTAGCTTTACTTCAGCATCAGGACACAGCAGTGCCCAGTCAGGCTGCAAGTCAAAGTCCTCTCAGCACCTCTGGAGAGCCTCTCTTCCCCGCTGAAAGCAGGACCATCCTCATCAGGAACAGAAACCCTCTCGAGGATTTAAGTCCCAACTGATTCCTTATTTATTTGGGATATTTAATTTTATATTAACATATAATCAAGCTTTGCTGCACAGCTCTGGATTTATCCCCAAAAGAAAACAAAACCAAACTTATCCCAGGCAGAATTCATCCCAAAACCTAGACACCTCTCTGCACCATCTTTAAAAGCTTGTAGTTTTGGAGAGGAGAGCAAATTAAGGAGGTGCTCCTGCTGGCACGAGGGGAAGGGAGAAGAACTGCAAGAAAAACCTGTGAATAATCAAAAAAAGATATATTTTTTTTTAAGGATTCAGCCACAACTCCACAACTCCCTACCCAGGCCTTCACCAAAGGGCAGTTACCTCAGTCTGGGAGCGTGAGGAATAACAAAGTGATTTTGTGAAACACTTTCTAAGCCTGGGAGAGCCTGGCCTGTAAAAATCTTCAACACACCTTTAAGAAAGTTAGTTCCAACCGTGTCCTGGGCTGCACCCAGAGCAGCGTGGGCAGCAGGTGGAGGGAGGGGA
>NW_010300355.1:5554-11898 GCF_000700745.2 Antrostomus carolinensis | reverse complement strand
TGAGCAACCTGGTCTAGTGGAAGGTGTCCCTGCTGGTGGCAGGGGGGCTGGAAAAAGATGATCTTTAAGGTCCTTCCAACCCAAACCAGTCTATGATTCCACCGAGGTGTAGGAGACAGCTTGTCTTACCCATGCAGCCTTCTTCTTCATCAATAAACATTTTGGATTTCAGCACACGCTTCCGTTTCCTCTTCCTCCCTCCAAGTGAAACCTGGAAGGACATTGCAGTATTGTGAGAAATCAAGAGTCAAGTCTTCGGGGATGTACACAGATCAAAAAAAGCATCAGCTCCAGGAGTGAAATCTAGTCTCTCCAATTAAGCTCAGCATGATTTGATAACTAATTCTCTTCCCAGGATATCCTAGTCTCATTTTTTGCTAATGCCATAATTCTCTCCATCCTACCAGGACAAATTTCAGAGAGACAAAATACAAGTTAAATGAGACAGCAAGTTTTCCAGCACAGGGGACACGTTCCTCTTCTGAGACACGTGACATTTTGAAATGTATTTAGTTATGTGAGAAGGTGGCACTGGGGTTGTCCCATCATAACCCGCCCCAAGAATGAGGAAATAACAAGGTGTGCAAGACATCAGAACTCCTGCAGTGACAAAAAGCTGCACTTCCAGTAAAACCACATGTATTTTTCTCAGCTCAGAGGTGAATTTCTTACCAACCACAGCCCACCTTCCTTACATAGCAGCTTCCCTGCCATACAAGGTTGTAATATCAAGAGTCTCTGGTTTCATTTCTGGCCCTGCCCTGCCTCCTGAGGCCAAGATTCAGAGGGAAGAGTGTTCAAACACGAGCCACAATTCATAGAACCATCAGGAGGGAAAAAAGAGAAGGAAACAGAAAACTGTGCTATGTCAGCAGATAAACTAGAGTTTAAATAATGGTCTAGAAAATGAATGAACTAGTGAACGTGGTGGATTCTTCCAAGCAAGATGATGTGATGGACTTGACAGGCAAACAGGATCTCCCTGCTAGTAGCTGACAAGTGGTTGGGCAATAAAAATAAACTAAAAATATAAAACCAGAAGTTCATCACCTTAATATGTTCTTACCTCTGTGGATGGAGGCTCCAGTTCAGTTTTCAGAGCAGGTGCAGGAGGTGGAGATGGAACTTTCTCTTCCTCAGGTGTGGGAGACAGTAGGACACCTGCTAAGAAGATGAACATCTTAATAGCACACAGGTCTAAGCCTTGCAGCTACCCTTTTGCCTCAGATCATCTCACTTAACTCTGAGCAATTGCTTGTAACCTGTATTTGGATCAAGGTTTACAAGTTCTCACTCATATTTGTTTAATTCAAGTCAGGACAAGTCATTAGAAGTAGTCTGCTCACCTGATGCTAGGGTGCTATGCACTGCAATTCCCAAAGGAAGGAGAGTGGGATAGGATGGGAGAAATGCATTTGGGATTTTTGGTAAGCTAAAAAATCAGTTTCACCAAATGAAATTTTAAAAATAGGCACAAAACTTGGCATATTTTAGCCATTTGCTCAATATTTTAGCCATATATTTCATTTGCTCATTAAAAAGGAGGACTGTAATTTGTTTAGAAATTGAAAAGAGTCAGGATTTAAGACTAAATATTCCCAAAACACTGGATGACTTTAGTTTCTCTACCTCTTCCCCACTGGTAAAAAAAGTAATTGCTTCACAGGTGGTGCTACACATCCCAAACAATCAATGCCATTAGCCTGAAACTACCTTAATCCAAGAATTAAGTGCAATATAGAATCATAGAATGGTTTGGGTTGGAAGGGACCTTAAAGCTCATCCAGTTCCACCCCCCCTGCCAGCAGCAGGGACACCTTCCACTAGACCAGGTTGCTCAAAGCCTCATCCAGCCTGGCCACAAACACTTCCAGGGAGGAGCAGCCACAGCTTCTCTGGCCAACCTGGGACACTGGCTCACCACCCTCACACCAAACAATTTCTTCCTCACATCTCAGCTCCATCTCCCCTCTGACACTTTCAAGCCATCACCCCTTGTTCTCTCACTCCCTGCCCTTGGACAAAGTCCCTCCCCAGCCTTCCTGGAGCCCCTTCAGGTACTGGGAGGCCACTAGAAGATCTCCCTGGAGCCTTCTCTTCTCCAGGCTGAACAGCCCCAACTCTTTCATCCTGTCTTCATAGGAGAGGTGCTCCAGCCTTTGGATCATCAAATACACTATATACTATTGCCCACCCTAAGAAATTCGCAAGGGATACCCTAAACTTCCATTTGAAAAACCAAAAAAACCCCCAAACCACTCCAAAAAACTAAGCCTACTCTCTCATCTGGTCATCATCCATGCTCTCCTGCGGGTGTGCAAGGACAGAGAGAGCAAAATCATCTCAAAAACTGACTGAAATGGTCAAGGCCACCTTCACAAATCTGTACAGAGGAAAACCAACTCTGGAGCCTTTACCAGCAATGTCAAACAGAACCTTAAGCAGGGCTTACAGAGGAGTGAGAAAACCAGGGTCACTCTTCCGTGGAGCTGGCAGAGGGACAGAGCCGTGACGGTGAAGAAAAATCAGTGCAGGGTCAAGAGGGGAAGGATCAGCACCTTGCACCACGCAGCAGGCACCGTGACTAATTTAACCGGCTTGAAAGGAATCCTTTCCAAATCCAAGTGAGAAACGCTGCCACGCAAGTCCTCAAAATGTGTGTGTGTGTGGGGGGAAGAGCTAGGAAATGTGGGGGGAAGAAAACTCCTCATCTGACCTATTGCTTAATAATAACAATGATGCTGCGGGGTGAGAGGATGGAGTGGCTGCTTGGCTTCTCCTCCCAGCTCCTCTGGCTTGTAGCACCGCGTTCATCCCGTCGTGGTAACGCGAATTGTGGATCTGTAGCTGTCCCAACCCATTAGGTCAGTGTTAAAGAGTTATGACTGTGCCAGGCATACAGCCAACTGACCTTCATAGGTTAAGAAGGGCTCAAGTGAAACAGTGGTTGGCTGCCAAAGTGAAATAATAAATTACATTCTTCAAACAAGGACTCGGCCTCCTAACTACTTCAGTAAGCGAAGCACAGAAATGCAAACAAGAGTGGGATAACATGACTCGGTATTTCACCTTGCTCCAAAAGAGCTGGGGTCTGGCAGCTGTGGAAAGATAAAAACAAACCAAAAACCAAACAACAGATCTCCTCTAAGGTGCTAACTGCTGGGGTTGCAGCTGAGGAGCTGCAGGGAATTCAAAATTCGCAATATTTATCATAGTCTCACAGCAACTGTGGGCTGAAGAGCTCGTATACTGCACGGCACCAAACCTGCTTTGCAGACTACCCAGGCTGGTCACATCAATTTGAAATTATATTTAAGAGAGTAGAGGTGAAGAGGGGCTGAAAAGCAGCCTGGTGAAAAACTGTCACCTCAAGCAGAAGCTGCTGAAGGGTTTTTTTTTTTCCAGTGTGTCAACTCCACTGTGTTTCCTTGGGGGGAAATCTGGGCTTTTCTTCAGCCTCCTTCAAATGAGTTTCCCCCAATTTTTGGCAGGCTGAAGGCACCTTCTCCCCACGTCAGAGTATTTCGGATTATCATCGAGCTGCATCTCTATTACTTTATTATCCTCTTCCCAGCCAACACAACCCTCTGACATGTGATAACTCCTGAGTCAACCTCTAGCTAGTGCCCACAGTTTACTCAACAGCAACAGCTGCATGAAATAGATACAAGTTGGGCAGTTGGATGTACCAAAGATGTAAATCCTGGCTTTGTTCAGTTTGCTCTGACCCTGCCTGGAAAAAAAAAAAAACCCAACAAAAAACCCAAAACCACCCCAAACTGTGAGAAGCTTTAATGCTTCTGCTGCGGTTCTCTGAAACCGATAGAGTTTGTAGGTTACAGTGCCACTGAAATCAGCCTCCAAAGTGGCTGTAAAACACTTGTCAACACTGCAAAATTCTGCCTGTGTTGGTATAGCTGAAGCTGCCAAAACCTCCTGTCCTCTGTGGACACGCTTGTGTAGTTTATTCTGGCACTGAAAGCAAAACAACCTGCAGTGACTAAGGCACCCTCATACTAATATAACTTTTTAATGAAAAAAAAAAAAAAAAATCATTTAAATGGAGAGGATTGTGCCTTATACCCTTTCTCTGTATATTCAACTTGGTACAATGTGCTGACACTTGTGTAAGAAGAGCTTATTTTGGGTTAATTTCAGTCTATTAAGAGCAGACTAATATAGAACGAGGCAAAAGACTTGCCTCGACGTAAGAGCGCCCGTAAAACGCTTCGCGTGGGTCGTACGGACCTAGTTTCAAACCCACAAAATGTTGCTAAGTCTGCTTGAAAAAGGGCAGCGGTTTTACTGGCAGTTACACAGGTGGAGCCCTGTCTGAATGTCTTTCAATCATAGAAATGGTTGAGGACAAGTATCCCCTTGTACCTTGCAGCTGAACTCAGGAGGAAAGGTTAAGACCCCAGCCCGAGGCCGTGCCTCTTGTGTGAGCATCTCCTGGTTTGCTCTGAGCAGAGGTCAGCCAGATTAGTGTAAGCAGCAGTTAGGCTGTTAGCCTTTGATATCTGCTCTGGTAATTCAGCTTCCCATATTGTATTTTACATATTTAAAACTTACCCCTCACAATCATCTCTAGGTGAATTATGCAGGTGGTGGATGAACCATGCCCTGGCTGGCAACGATACCCAAATGCTGTGCAGCATATGGTACCTTCCTCCCTGCTCCCACAGGGATGCAGCGTGGAACAATGTCACTCCAGGCTCTTATTTTATTCACTGATGCTGTGGATTAAAATTATCCCTGCTCTCTGGAGATTTCCAACCTTTCCAAGGATAACTGCTCTCAAAGTCCAGCTGTTATACAATTTTTATTTATATATATTTTTTTTTAATTATTCATTTTAATCTAACTTACATTCCTGTACTTGAATATTGAATGTAAAATTACCAGTTTGGATTCAGTATGAATATTTCAAAGAATTCAAATCTATTTTCTTTCAGCTGGTTGGATTTAGAAGGGCAAACAGCAGAACCAAACTGCTGAGCACAGATCTTACCAGGGTGGTTTAGATTACCTTTCCCCTGAACAGGAAGAGAAAAGCTCTCTCGATTCTCATCTTTCCCTTTTGAAAGAGGGAATAGTCCTAAACTAATCTGAGTAATAGACAAATTTGTATACACAGCCTATAATTTGCATAAATTTATAATTCTAATACACAACACAAAGCTGATTCTCAACATAATGGAAAGAATGATGCAGGAGGAGCAACAGCAGTGACAAGTAAAATTCTCCAAACAGAAAGTCAAACTTTCTACATACAACTCCACATGGTTAAATAGGAATAAACCAAAAACCAACCCTCGCCACAGAAGAGCAGGTTGGCAGCCTTACTCATTTTTTAATATCTAAAGCTATTGAGAATAAGATTAATTAGACAACTGAACTCTCAATCTGACCAGAGGACCAGACCCGTGGTGGTTTCTAATTGCAAATCCAGTTAACTCACACTGAAGAACACAAATAAAAACAAAGGAGAACAACTAGACAGACCTACTGCGTGCACTGAGGGCAGGAATCTGGACCACACTCTGGAATAAATGAAAACACAAGGCACCAGATTCAAAGGCATTAATTATTCAGCACATGTTAATGTAAAATAGATATTCAACAAGAGATCAGAGCGCTCCAATATTCCAAACCCAAAGTGGATATGCAGCAAGCAGGGATTTGCAGTACTCTCTACATAGAATCCCAGACGGGTTTGGGTTGGAAGGGACCTTAAAGCTCCTCCAGTCCCAACCCCCCTGCCAGCAGCAGGGACACCTTCCACTAGACCAGGTTGCTCAAAGCCTCATCCAGCCTGGCTGCAAGCACTTCCAGGGAGGAGCAGCCACAGCTTCTCTGGACAACCTGGGACACTGGCTCACCACCCTCACAGAAAGCGCTCCTCCATTTAGGACAGTTTTATGGCCCTACTCTTAGTTTTAGGACATGAAAAGAGTTCTAATAGAAATAGGTAAGGAAATCAGACTTCAGTCACTTCTCAGGGTTTCTTTGCTGCAGGGTTTCTGATTCATTGGATGGGGTTGCCCAGGGCAGTGGTGAAGTCCCCATCCCTGGAGGGATTGAAGAATCGTGTAGACACAGTGCTGAGGGACATGGGTTAGTCATAGGGGACTGGTCAGTGTTGGGTTCATGGTTGGACTTGATGATCTTAAAGGGCTTTTCCCATCCAGGCAATGCTGTGATTCAGCTTGCTGTGTGCTCAAAGCACTGTCATGAACACCAAAGGCTGAGAGTCCCCAACTCATGGCAACACAGAATCACAGACTGGTGGGGGTTGGAAGGGACCTCAGGAGATCATCCAGTCCAACCCCCCTGCCAAAGCA
>NW_010300355.1:3537-5518 GCF_000700745.2 Antrostomus carolinensis | reverse complement strand
CTACACCAGGTTGCACAGGAAAGTGTCCAGTTGGGTTTGAACATCTCCAGAGATGGAGACTCCACACCCTCTCTGGGCAGCCTGTCCCAGGGCTCCGGCACCCTCACAGCAAAGAAGTTTCTCCTTCAGTTTGTCTGGAACTTCTGGTGTCCCAGTTTGTGCCCATTGCCCCTTGTCCTGTCACTGGGCACCACCCAGAAGAGCCCGGCCCCATCCATTTGGCCCCCGCATTTTAGATCTTGATAGACATTGAGCAGATCCCCAACACAAGAAAGACTGAACCAACAAACCTTCAGGCTTCTAAGAGCAGCCTCTTCACACAGCCCTACCTCATGCCTGAAATACGGGGCTCATTTCTGCCTGAGCTGAGAGATCCAGCCCAGCAAAGAACAACACTTCAAGTGGCTAAACGGGCTGATTTCAATCTTCCTCTTCAGGGCTAAACACAGTTTGTCAGTAGGCTGAGTGATGAGTAAATGGAAAGACCAGATAATAGCTTACAAATATTTAAAGAAATACCAAAGAGTGTGGGCATATATATGTATTTTTTTTTTTATGGACAAACAAGGAGCTGCATAGAGGAATGTGATGAAATTAAAGCTGATGGAGAAGAACAACTTCCTGAGAGATTTATCATCCTGTGGAATAGTCTGAGTAGACGTGACAGATGCCTGATGACAGAGATCACTTGAAATTATGCTGGGCAGCAGAAAAACCATGAAAATAGGCCTAAGGTGGCATGAGGGCTGCTCAGATATCCGACAGTATTTGCCTCTCTAATTTGTATTACAGATTCTCTTCATTTCATGGTTGTTTCTCATGTGCTAGCCACACTAAATAAGCAAACAGCTTCAGTTCTCCTGCTGGCATCCACCTCCTCACTAATACAACCTATTTGCTGTTTCACCTTATGGTTTTTTTTTAACTGGAGCTGTACACCAAACTGGTGGTTTCAATTATTTATCCATAATGATCCCTAAATTCTTTTCCCCCTCCCTGATCAGTTTGTTGGATGACTGTTTCATTTAGCACATACTCCCCCCTTCACTCCATCCCCACTTATTTTCCAGTTATCTATATTGAACGGCATTTGTCACCTCAATTATCCAAATCCTTTGGAATCTGGCTCTGCTGTTCTTCATTATAAAGCCCAAATCTTGTGACGTTCCGGGCACCCTGCTCCTATCAAAGCCAAGAGCCACCGAGGAGACGCAGAGTCGCATCGGATATGGCTCAACTGTTTTGCCTCCAGTTTCTCTATTATCTTATTCTTTTTTTTGCTTCCAATACTTGTCTTCCAAATCATTTCTATAAACAGACAAAATAAAGATACTAAAAATGACCCTGGGAAAGGGGGAGGTCATTTTGTGAATGTTTACTCACCAAATAAACTGGTTATGACCAGTCTTTAGAATACTGGAAGGCGTGAATATCTTTCACAAGAGATTTAAGAATCTCCTTCCCACATGTCAGTGTGACTGGCAGCACACTTGGTGAGGAGACAGCCAGATCTGAGCTAAGCTAAAACAAAGACTGAATGACTGAGGCATCTCGACTGTATGCCCAAGTGCTTGCAGCACAAGATAAACAAGAAAGCTCAAACTACAGCCATTTGCACGGTCTTTAGTCTTCTGAACTATTCCCTCAATCGTTGACCAACAGCTTGGGATAGTAAAATTGGCAACATCAGGCCCCTGACCTACATGCCTGGTTGGTTACAGATCTTTTTACCTTCCTCGTCACTGCTGTCAGATTGAAGTTGTTTGATTCGCTTCCTCTTTCTCTTTAGATTTTCAGGATCTCTTTCTTCTTCGTTATCCGACTTGTCCACCTTCTTCGTTTTACTGCCACAAAAAGACAAGAAAAAAAGGAATCATAGAATCCTAGAATCCCAGAGTCCTTTGGGTTGGAAGGGACCTTAAAGCTCATCCAGTTCCACCCCCCCTGCCAGCAGCAGGGACACCTTCCACTAGACCAGGTT
>NW_010300355.1:0-3512 GCF_000700745.2 Antrostomus carolinensis | reverse complement strand
CCGCCCGGGGAGGACCAGCCACAGCTTCTCTGACCAACCTGTTCCAGTGTCTGACCACCCTCACAGTGAAGAACTTCTTCCTAATATCTCATCTAAACCTCCCCTCTTTCAGCTTAAACCCATTTCCCTTTGTTTTGTTATTAACTGCCCTTAAATGAATGAACAGGTGTGATAGATTGTGTGTGTGAAAGCATCAGGCACGTTTAGACAAGCGCATTCCTGACAGAAGTGCTGCTGAGCAAGGAAATGAAATACCTCTGCACCTCTTCAAAACATGAGCATCACGGATGCTGAAGCAGCCTTCCAATACCTGAAGGGGCTACAAGAAAGCTGGGGAAGGACTTTTCCTAAGGGCAGTTAATGACAAAACAAGGGGAAATGGGTTTAAGCTGAAAGAGGGGAGGTTTAGATGAGATATTAGGAAGAAGTTCTTCACTGTGAGGGTGGTCAGACACTGGAACAGGTTGCCCAAGGAAGTTGTGGATGCCCCCTCCCTGGAAGTGTTTGTGGCCAGGTTGGATGAGGCTTTGAGCAACCTGGTCTAGTGGAAGGTGTCCCTGCTGCTGGCAGGGGGGGTGGAACTGGATGAACTTTAAGGGCCCTTCCAACCCAAACCATTTGATGAAGTACACTCATCTATATAATCACGTAGAGGTGCATAAGCAGTTTCAAGCATCCTTACCCTTAAAGAATTCTCCAAAACAAGGAGGATTTCTTTAGCCCCCTCTGCAGTTCAACATTTTACCCAAGACCTCACCTAGCTTGTCCACAGCAACCTGGCACGAGCGTGTTTCTGATCTTGTCTCTATAGCTCAGGTTCCCAAACACTAAATGTCCCCAACAGCATCTCTCAGAAGCTCTTTTGACAGAGTGCTTGCCACTGACTGACTATGAGGTAGTGTCTCAGAATCCTGGAGCCATTTTTAAAGACTACTGGAAAAATAAAATAGCTTCTTTCTTTTTAATGTTGGCGAGACGTGTCAGACTAACAAGCCTGGAGGCTAAAAGGCCCACGTATCCTCATCGAGCTGGTACAGCTCAAGTGGCCTTCTCAACATCACACTGCCAACATGTAGTTTCCAGGCTCTTGGTTTTTTGGAATAAGACTATCAATAAGACAACTAGTTAGCACTAACTGCGATGGTGGGCTGGGTGGTGTGCTTACCTATTTAGTTAGAAACAGATTTGAGACCACCAATTAATTACTCACAGGCCACCAGAGAACCATCAGACTGTAATGATTTTATTTTTTTTTTGTCTCTGTCAGTTTGGGTTGGATTAAACACAAAGAACTGAACTTCAAAATTTACTTGGAGGCTCAGCCCAAAGTAAACCAGCGACATTGAAAGCAGCACTACATGAGCTATGGAAATCAACAAGCACAACTTTGTGTGCTGGAAGCTGTGTACATATAAGCTTGGGAATATACAACCTTCTCTGCAGTACAGGTGCCTCCTGCCAGGCCCCCCCCAGATGGCCTGTGGGGTCTATACTAAGTCTGCTCACAGCATGAGGTTGTCTGATGGAAAGCCACCACCCACCCACTGAAGACTCCCTGGACAGTGTCCCTTCCCATTTGCAATGGCACAAATGGTCCTGAGGTATCGACAGCATTACATGGAAAAGAAATATGAGGAAAGAATTCTAAAAGAGATAATTTTAGCCTGCTTTCATGATATTTAGTAGTTAGAAACAAGAGCTGAGCCAGCATTGTATGACCAGGCAGCTCCATGTAGGCCATCAACAAGTGGGTTAACAGATGACAGGGACCCTGAATGATGTGGCCCACCTTTTTTTGTCCTTTTGTTGATTTCTAGTAGCTTCTGTTTTCTTCCCAGGTTTCTCTACTACGGTATTAGGGGATGACTCTGGTTCTGCTACAGGAACTGAAGGCTTGACTACTTCTTTCTCCTCCTTTGGTTGCTCAGGCACAGAGTTGACTTTGAGTTTATCTGTGAATAAGCCATTAAAAAAAAAAAAAGAACAAACACTGGGCATTGAGTATGAATGACAAATTACACAGGAGATGGTCAAACAAAACACTCTGCAAAAAGAACAGAGAAAACACTATAGATGATGTAGAAAAGCATCAGGGACCTAAACTGACCAAGCTGTGTCACAGAATCCCAGAACTGCCTGGATTGGAAAAGCCCTTGAAGCTCATGGAGTCCAACCATGAACCCAACACTGACCAGTCCCCTATGACTAACCCATGTCCCTCAGCACTGTGTCTACACGACTCTTCAATCCCTCCAGGGATGGGGACTCCACCACTGCCCTGGGCAACCCCTTCCAATGCCTCAGAACCCTTGCAGCAAAGAAATTCTTCCTCACATCCCATCTCAACTGCCCTGGCCACAACTGGAGCCCATTTCCTCTTGTCCTGTCCCTTGGGCCTTGGTTGAACAGACCCACCCCCCCCTCTCTCCACCCTCCTCCAAGGGACTTGCACAGAGCCACAAGGTCTCCTCTCAGCCTCCTTTTCTCCAGGCTCAACACCCCCAGTTCTCTCAGCTGCTCCATCACTACTGGGTTATCTTTACCACACAACTCCAACTTCATGGATTTTCAGCGTAAGAACTTTGTTCTAGAGCTCTTCTCAGATCTTCAGAATTGACTTGAGTTAATTGTAGTAACTGTTCTTAGGCTTGTGAGGCTTAAGGCTGAAAGTGTCCTCAGCTTTCTCAGTCTCACAAAAACAGGAACTCAAAGATGCCTGACAGCACTGTGCCTTGTGTGTTCACTGCTGGATCTGTACCCTGCAAACTCTGACAGATGTCTGTTAGAAAGTGAACTTTGCTATTTACTTTCTCCCAGTAACTTTTTGTTATTATAAGGGCATCTTTGAAGAAAGTCCTACAGTCCTTTTCCAATGTCTATTTAAAAGCTTCAGCATATTTTCTTTAGACTTGGATAATTTAGGTCAGAAGGGAGCTCTGAAGGCTATTTAGTCCAAACCCCTGCTCCAAGGGGAAGGTCACCCTTCACTTTTATCTTCTAACTATTAGCTTTTTGGTTTTCAGTAGAGAAATTAACTCTAAATCTAACTATAGACTCCTCAGTGATTTGTGATGAAAAGCCAGCATCATTAACACACCCTGCGTAACAGGTTTTGGCAAACATTTTATCAATAGCTGAATTTCCAGCCAGAACTACTCACTTTAAATCAGATTTCTTCTGCACTAAAAATCCTTCCTGGGTTAGTCTGTACAAATATGTCATTCTAATTGATCTCCAGCCAGCAAGCTTTTTGTCTGAAAAATTCCACTTACAACTTTTAATTTTTTGCCTTAAAAGCTGCATACAAAAGCATTAACTCCTCCAAGTCCAAAAGAACAGAAGAATAGTATGGAAAACTGTAAGGAAAAAGGGGATCTAAAGAAAATCCAACACGTTTGGCAGGGCTGGGGTGGGAAGGAAGAGTTCTGTTCCCTTCTGTTTATGCCTCTCATCATAGCTGTATAACAAGATACCTGATATCATTGGAAAGGGGCAAAAAAGAAAGAGAAGGG
>NW_010300354.1:0-2680 GCF_000700745.2 Antrostomus carolinensis | reverse complement strand
CAACCCAATCTATTCTATGATTCTATGAGGTAGAAGAATAGATTGCCTTTCTACATTAAATGTGGATGGCTGATCAGGAGAATCAAGGATATGCAGTAATTGTAAGAAGATACTCCAGTCATGTTTTAGCTGAAGGAAAAAATGATTTGGTGTACAGAACTCCACAGTTTGGCTGTACTAATAAAAACATGCTGAAAAACATTGTGAAAATACTGTTGGTGGCACAGAAGACAGAGCATTAGTAATAAACTGCTATGAAAGGAAAGTGAGCTCTTTATATTCTCTGCTCCATCTCAAGGGAGAAACATGGCTAAAAATGTGGAAAACAAAATGGTAAATTTTGTGATTTACCATTACTGACTGTAACTAGTTTCTAGCGAAGAAAATAATGGAAAAAAATTACTTTAGACTAGATTTCAATCTGTGTCTCATTTGAAAATAAAAATGTTAGAATACTTGTGCTTTTGAGTGATTTTTCAAATATTAGAGGGGGGAAAAAAACCCTCATTCCCCAATTTCCAAGAGGAACAAAACAGACCCACTTCCTTCTCAGGCAGTGTGAGTGCTGGTCCTGAAAAGAGAAAAATGCATCCTCTTCACAACGTGTTTCCGTGGGCAAAAATTAAACCCAGGAGGCCTCTGTTTCAAAACACAGAATTTTCAAATGGCCCAATCTACAAATCAGTCCTCTGCTTCAGACTCCCCTTACTAAATATCCACCAAAAGGAAGTTATTTTGCTTAATGTATTATATAAAATAAACAGATTATTAAACAAAATTAATTCTCAAATCTTTTAAACCTATTTTTAAGCCTTACATTTCAGCATGGCTCCTAATAAAGTCTATCTCTGAATAGTAGGTAATCAAAACATAATACTATTTCTTTCAACAGGACAGGGCTAATAAAAAAAAGATAAAAAAAGTTCTCTTATCTGTTTCGGGAAAAAAAAAAGCCCAAAACAACAAAACCAACAAAACCGAAAATTTGAAAATTGTGTAAGAAGCCAGCATTGTTTAAAACCAGCCCCGCGGTTCTTATTTCCAAGCAACACTGCAGCCGGGCACTCCTGTGTTACCTCCCTCTGTCTGAAAAACATTTTCGATTAACACAATGCCTCACCCCTCTGCCTCCTGAAGGAGGTCATTGCAAAAAGGACCACAGTTTTCCTCGCC
This sequence comes from Antrostomus carolinensis, assembly GCF_000700745.2. NCBI lineage: Eukaryota > Metazoa > Chordata > Aves > Caprimulgiformes > Caprimulgidae > Antrostomus > Antrostomus carolinensis. The sequence continues at coordinate 1,507 of NW_010300354.1, read as the reverse complement.
GTATTTCTCAAGGGGTACTTTTAAAGAACAAAGAAAACAGACCCCCACAGTCCCCCCGCCCTCAGGCAGTCTCACTTCGGAGGCTCCCGGAGGTGCATTCCTGGCTCCTCTTGGACAGTTTTGGTTTGTTCCGCATAAAACACTATTGAATGAAAAGAAAAAAAGCCTGTTTTATCTGTATCTGCCTAACAAAGGAGGGAATGCGGTGCCCCTTACAGTTCTGAGGAAACACAGAGGGGAAAGAAGCCTTCCTTATCTTCCGAGGGAGCAGACTTCCCAAGGCACCGATGTCGGAGAGGCTCCTCCCTATAAATACCAACCTCTCGCTGATTATCTTTATTTCTATGCCCCTAATACACCCCTATCCCTTGTTGAAACCTGGCTCGAAATATGACCGAGACTCTGACGGCTGCTCCAGCCCCCACCACCAAGAAACCGAAGGCTCCAAAGCCCGAGAGTCCAGCGCCACCGAGCTGATCCCCGAGGTCGTAACTAGGAGCACAAGGGGCTCCCACACTCAAGGTGGCCAAGACAGCGGCGAAGAACCCTAAGAAGCCAGCAGCCGCGTCAGCCAAGAGCCCCCAAAAAGCCACACCAAAAACCGCTGCTAAGCTAAAGAAGGCAGCACCGTAAGAATAAAGAAAACTCTTGCAGATAAAACCAACAGCGCTTTTACAAGCCACCCACATTGGCAGAAGGAAAAAAGAACTGAAACATCAGTTCAAGTCTAGACTGTTACACAATTGCTTATATATGTGAATTCCTGTTGCTTATATATGTGAATTCCTGTAATGCCTCTATATGAAATCCCACACTATGGAAAAGTAAACTTTAACCTATTTTCTTTTAACTCGTGATCCACCATTATCATTTCCACCCCATTATCATTTCCACCACCCCCATCACTTACAGAAGCTGACATTGTCCTTTGGAAACAGTCCTGGGTTAGTTACGGGACAGCACTCCAGTGAAACACCTACAATTCTGTCACTTGTTTCTGAAAGCCGTAAATTGCAAACAAGAAAAAAAAAACAAACAAACAAACCCAAAACAAACCGAAAACCCCAACCCACAGGCACAGGGAGCACCCCAACCCGCCCCGGGTTTGAAAACCGCGCGCTTCCCCCAGATTGGCCGGTGGGGACCCCACCCCTCACCGCGAGCGGGCACAGAAACCCCGCCCCCTCCCTCCCCCAGTGTTAACGGTGCTTCCCCCCACTAAACCATAGAGCCGGAGGCGGCGAGCCCGCCCTTGTCGCGTTCTCATTTCCTCTCCCTACGTCACGCTGCAGCTCCTGATCTCTATCTTAACTGCTGCCTTCTACTGATTTTTCAGAAAAGTTAAACTAGGAAAGATTTACAGAAACACATTTATTTCCGAGAGAAAGAAAAATACAAGTACCTATATCGATCACTAAAACAAAGTTGAAGGTACATAGTAAGTGAAAGTTGCTTCAGGAAACTTCCCTGTACATCTAAGAAGTTTCCAAATAAGAGACATTGTTTC
>NW_010300353.1:0-30257 GCF_000700745.2 Antrostomus carolinensis | reverse complement strand
AAAATCATTGAGTTCAATCATTAACCTCACAATGACAAGACCCCAACTAAAATGTCCCTAAGCACTATGTTTACATGACTGTTAAAGACCTCCAAGGATGGGGACTCCACCACTGCCCTGGGTAACCCCTTTCAATGTCTAAGAACCCTTTCAGGAAAGAAATGCTTCCTAATATCCAATCTAAACTTCCCTTGGTGCAACTTGAGGCCATTTCCTCTGATCCTGTCACTTGTTACTTGGTTGAACAGACCGACTCCCACCTCTCTACACCCTCCTTTCAGGTAGTTGTAGAGAGTGATAAAGTCTCCCCTGAGCCTCCTTATCTACAGGCTAAACAACACCAGTTCTCTCAGCGGCTCCTCATAGGACATGTGCTCTAGACCCCTTATCAGCTTTATTTCCCTTCTCTGGACAAATTCCAGCACCTCTATGTCCTTTTTGTAGTGAGGGGCCCAAAACTGAACACAGTGCTCGAGGTGCAGCCTCACCGATGCCGAGTATAGCGGTAAGATAACTTCTCTGCTCCTACTGGCCACACTATTCCTGATACAGGCCAGGATGCCATTGGCCTTCCTGGCCACCTGGGCACTCTGTTGACTCATGTTCAGACAGCTGTCAACCAGCACCCCCAGGTCCTGCATGTACTGCATGATGGCACTCAAACTGATCTGCTCCATCAGCTTCCCTGGCACTGAAGTCAAACTGACAGGCCTGTAGTTTCCTGGATCTTCCTTCTGGCCCTTCTTGTAGACAGGTGTCACATTGGCCAGCTTCCAATCTGCTGGGACCTCCCCAGTTAACCAGGACTGCTGAAAAACGATGGAAAGTGCCTTGGTGAGCACCTCCGCCAGCTCTCTCAGAACTCTTGGGTGGATGCCATCCAGTCTCATAGACTTGTGTACATCTATGTGGTGCAGCAGGTCACTGACCATCTCTTCCTGGATTGCAGAGAGATCATTCTGCTCACAGTCTCTGTCTTTTAACTCAGGGCTTGTCACAGCTATGAGCAGCACCTGATGTTCCTTAAAATCATTTTAAAGGAAGGAGCAGAACATAATAGTTCCTTCCAAGAGTCCTCTCCTACTCACCCTCAATAGAGTAAGCAGAGTGCAAGTCCTCTGCAAAATAGACTTTGTATTTGCATTCAGTTAATTTTGAATAATTCTGTGTTTCAACTTTGAAGTGAAACCTATTAAATGGTGAGGAGATGGACAGGGAGCTTTTCCTGTCTTCCTAACTACATATTTGATTACCATCAACATTTTGACAATTGCAGATATACTATGTTTCAGTAGCATTGAATACTACTAAATATTTACTAATTCCTTGAAGTTTGTGCAACTTGAACAGGCCAAAGTTTCAGGCGTTAGTTTAGCTGAGGTTGGAATTTTGTTCTTGTGGTGTTGTTTAAATGTGTTGTTCATCTCCAAGTAAGGCCTTCAGGTAGTATAAACCAGACTAGCTTTAATTATTTCAGTGCATCTGTGCCATTTTCCCTCTTCAGTATCTTGTCTTACTGTCTGTCTTGTTAGCTTTCTCTCAAGGTTCCTTGAGAAATGGAGGAAAAGCTAATGTTTCTGGCAATTCCTATGACAAAGGTGAGAAATACATGAGGAAACATATCTCTTGCATGCACAATTCTCCGCTCTGAACAGTACAACCAACTTCCAGGTAGATATTCTGATCTTAACATATACAAACAATTTCCATCAATGTCACTGCTAGGTGCATGACTCACCCCTCAGGCATAAAGCACCCCTACCAAAGTAAAGCCAGGATGACTGAAGACTAACACAAATTTTCTACTAAGTACTTTTCTTTGTGCTTTTCTATCATTATACATGAAATAAATTTGCTGCCTTGAGACTTGATTCTCCATCACTTTGCTAGATACCTGCTGGGGCTAATTCATATGAAGTTATGGCATTATGCATCTTAAAACGAGGGGGTATGCTCAGGTCTCCTTATGCCCCTGGCTTTCATAGAGAATATGTGATGTAAAATGATTAACAGTAGTCTCTGAGTTCTTGATATAACTCACATGCAGTTTATGGCTTCTCCCCTGCAAGACATTACTTCCTCCATTTCCATGCATTTTTTCAGGCAGAGAAGCCAGGTGAAGTTACTTGCCCCCCTTTCAACATGAACTTTGCACAAGTAAAAGCAAATCTGCTGCTCTTGCATTTACAGAAGTGTTTTCCGATACACAGCAAATGATTAATAGCCATAAAAAATAACAGAATAGATCTGAACAATAAGTTACAAGCAACCATAGGTAGCCACTGAACTTAGTGATGATACTCCTAACGAATGTCTGATATTCCTAATCTGTATTTAAAACAATGATGTTCTAACAGACCATTTACCAGATGGTAAAATAAATAAATAAATAAATAAATAAATACATAAATAAATAAATAAAGATAGCTAGATAGCTAGCTAGCTAGATAGATAGATGTGGTGTTTCTACACTAATAATAGTCAGATTTATTTTGTAGGAAGTGATTTTCACCTTTGTAGTTGTCTGATTCAGTTTATGGTCATTACATGACTGTCAGTTTTGTGATTGTTACAAGGTACTGTTTCTCAGAGTTAGGCTACCTGATATCCACTCCTTCACACTACTATGGGCACAGCTGGTCATTCTCATGAGGAAAGCCTCACTCTTAAAGATGGATTCTTTTACATCTCTTTTACCCCAGTTTCCTCATGATAAAAGTGTAAATGTTTGCTTTGTTTCTCTGCTTCTATTTCTACCAATATACACTTAGTGAACCCACTGGCCAATTTCTACCTAATTTAACAGCAAGCTTGACATGCTAAAGTTATGAAGTTTTTCAGACCTTCATAGATAATGTTGGCTGGATAATTGAGGATCACCATTTAATAAGGTCCACTCTCAGGGTACCAGATAAAGAATTCACAGGTGACCCTTTCTTCCTGGAATTAACCAACTCACCAGTGCATGATACCTCCAGCACCATCATGTGAATTGTTAACTCTTTGCTCTCCTCTACATAAGTCCAGGAACAGGTAAAATTGAAGTGTACACGGTAAATGAAGTGGGGACTGGAAGAAACAGAAGCAGGTTTGGGAGTGCTGAAGCATGGAGAGAAAGAAAAAATGGAAAGGAGATAGAAGTGCAGTAAGAGGGGTAAGAATATGGAAGTATTGTAGGGGCTGACTGGAAGTTGGAAAGAGAAGAACAATGAGTCATATTGTGCTGGGTCTGATAAAGGATTTGAGGAAGATTGAAGTTATTGTTGGGGGAAAGCACTTATAAAATGAAACTGGAAGCCTTGTTGCAGCCTTATTCATGCTGCTAATCTGATTTGTTCCTCAAATCTGCCTTTGCAGGAGGTAAAGTTTGAGGATGTGTAGAACAGATCCCGAAATCTTCCTTTCTCAAAGAATTAATCTCCCTGAAGCTTTATCTTTCCTTTTTAAAGATGTGATTCAACAGCTATTGATGTCTAGCATAATCAGGTTAGATGCCTAGGCTGGCCCAAGAATGTTGACTTTCACATAATCTTGGTATTGTAGTGCTTTGTTGGATTATGTGCCTGCCAGTTAACAAAGTAGTAATTTATCATCTGTTATTCTTAACACATATCAATATACCAAGAAGCAAGAGTGGAAATATTTTCAAAAGAAAGGAGAGAGCATATTGTAGAAGTACAATGCAAAATTACAGTCAGGCTAATCCTTGCTTGTGGGTTTTCCAAGGAAGCTTTCTGCATAAAACTAGCAATTGAAGCAAGCATGAAGTATTCCCAGTGTAACATATCAGATGTTTTTTAGATATTCTGAGCAATGGGGTTACAGTGCCATTTTAAAAAAGAGATGCATGTCTGATTTTTTAGATATTGTTGACTTAGAAAATAAAAAATTTCCCAGAAAAGGTTCTGAACCAGAAAGGCTCAGAAGATTATTAGAAAGATTTAGTAGAAAAAGACAGTGTGTGTAAAAATATAATGAGTAAATATAGAATACAGAAATAATAATTTAGATTAACTATAATCTGTCACAACAATTGTTAGATGTTTATACTGCCCTTTTGGTAATATGATCACTATTCCTGAATAAATTTGTTTCTCCCAGGCACTCTTTACATGGATCTACATAATTATATCATCTAATTATAAGCTTAGTTTCTCCCGGATCTTGTATTTGGGATCTGTTCATTGGTAGTAGCAGGAATAAAAATGCAGTTTATAGGAATACACTGAAAGAGAAGGAGCAAAGGATAGGCACAGAAAGTGATTCCTAGCCACAGTGGTATAAAAAGTGGACTGGATGAACATGTTAGCAGGCAACAACCTAGACCAGGTTTCTCCTAACTAGACCTTTAAATTACTCTCATCCAGAGCTGCTTCAAATAAATAAAATTCAGAGGAAATATGCTCACAAGAAATACACCCTTTACTTCTCAGGGAGCTCTCTGGGATTTTTACTTGCCAGTGCCTTTGGGGAATTTTAAGGCAAGGCTGGAATGATCTCAGTTCATTCCCTTCAGCCTGAGAAAAAAATACTCCAGAGCTGCCTTCCTAGAACCATCTTGCCCAGTTCTGAAAGAAGGATTTTGCTATCTGTGAGCTTACCTCAATTTTCCTGTCAGGCTGAGAGAACAGAGAGGGCTCTCAGTCCTACACTGCTGCACTTGGGACCAGGCTAAAAAGAACCACACTTCTGGGTTTTGTCCAGGTTTCAGCTGCTTTCTATGTGCTTCTCCACCCACCCATGGTCTGCCTTTACCATTTCCCAGAGCTCTGCGTACTTCAGAGCTGCTAGATCTGGCCCCATCTGACCTTAGGGGTCCTGTGAGTTTGACATCAGCTAAAATTTTAGTCTGATGTATCTCACTGAGACTGCTAGCTCTTACTTCTGTAAGAACCATGGCATTAATTTTCTACCTTTTTTGTTAAAGCTATTGTCTTTATTATCAATTAAAAAGAGAAGAGCTGGATACACCAGTTGTTACAGAAACACAGAAGAGTTTTAAAAGTGTTAATTGCAGATAGCTCTTGAGCACTGTGTAAATCCTATTTTGCATGTTAAAGTGGGACTTTGGTGGAATAAAAGCTTTGTGCTGCTCCTCAGCTCCAGGGAAGTTCACTCAGAGTGCTCCACTTTGTCACCTGCATGCACAGCTCAAAGTGTCTTGAGAGTGGTCAGAAACATCTTCTGGATGAAAGGAAAAATATTTGTTGTGTGGCATTAGGAAAATAATCTATCCATGCATACAGTGTCTCTTTTGTACATAAGTCAAAATAACCCGTGCTGTGCCAAAGCTGGATCAGAAAGTTAAAGCTGCCTGATGCTGGTGCTAGACCTTATTCCCCTATAGATTTTGCACAGGTGGAAAGCTGGCCTCAGCTCTGTTCAGCTTGAGGTTTGTGGACTGCTGATCTTCCTCACCTACTTCTCATTTCTCAGCCCTGTATTATTTTTACTCCACCAAGAAAAAGCTTTGCTTGTTACACCAGGGATATTATGAGTAACAATCTCCAAATATTGACCTCATCTGTGTCTTACAGCAAGTTCTTAGGAAGCTGTGCTTAAACCCCTTCAATGGCATGTAATATTAAGCCTATATTTTTTAAGATTTTATAGATGCAGGTTTTCCCTCTTCACTTTTTCCTGATTTGCCTCTGAGCATGATCCAGAAATGCTCAGAAACAGCTGAGATACTTTGCTTCAGCATTTACTATTTTTCATGAGACCCCTTGGAGTAGGTAAAGAGAGGGTTTATCACCAATCTACCTTACAAGTTTTTCAGCACTCTGAAAATCTAACATTTTTGAGGCTTGATTTCCTCACTTAGACAGGAGAAGAAAGACAAAGACATTTTGTGTTGGCATATCCCATTTAACAGGTGAGATGCAAATACCTTGATGCTCAGGCAGACCATTGTGAAAAGCTGGATTCCCAGCCAGGGACACAGGAAAGCTGCATGCCTATACATAGTGATGAATAGGAAATGAGGGTCTGTAAGAATCTATCTCTGATTTGAGTTATTTTTCATATTTCTAGTCACCTCAGGCATGTTTGAAGAGTGTTCATTACAATGAAATATCCCACTTACATTGTCCTGCATTACTTTGCAATAAAAGGACAATGGTTAATGGCACTTGGTTGTGTGCCTTAGTGAGACTTCTCAGCCCACCTGAATTTCTGCAAGCTGGCCAACTGGTCTGCAAGTCGTGTATGACAGTCTGTGACACAACTCGTAAAGGAACACCAATGGGAATTGGACAGATATTGAATATTAAAGAAATTTGTGGAGCATTAGGGGAATTTTGCTTCTCAAACAGGGAGGGGAAAATATCTATAAAGCTCCTGTTTCTATGTAAGTTGGCTCTGGTATTCAGTATTGAAATGAGTAAGAAACCTTCAGCAAATGCATCATGTGAGTAAGTGAAATAAGGCTTCCTCCTGGCCCTATCTCCTGCCCAAAGACACTCTTGCAAAAAGTGAGATACAGAGCTGCTGGAAGAAAAGAAAGGGACCAGGTATCTCTAACATGAAAGTCTTTCAAGCTAGTAAACACTCTGTTAGGATAAAAATGTGAGCTCTGTGTTATTTTTCTCCTGAAGATTCATGAGGAGAGCTTTCCTATATAATAAATTTGAATCTTTTTACTAAAAGATATTGTAAATATTAAATTTGTTTGCACAGTAAAAGAAATAATGGCAAGCCATGAATACACATCATCTATTAATCTTGATCGTTCACATATCTGAAGCTCTTGCTTTTACTTCTCTTGCCTTTGGTGTTATCATGTCTTTCTGGATGAACATTATTTCAAGTGACAAGGAATTACTATAATTCTAAAAATAATTTATTATCTTCCAGGACCAAAGGTCATTTTCATTTTGAAGAAATAAACGTCAAATAGTGGATGATATACAGGATAATAACGAATGGGCAGCAAGCCAGAGGAGATAGCTGTAATTAAATTCAACTTCAGGATGACATAGAGAGCAAAGAGAGGAAAATCTGTATGGTTTTAGGCAAGTTATCAGAGTCCATTTTACTGCAGGATGTTCTGTTATCTGATCCTCTAATCCTGCCTGTGCCCTGAGCTGATCTCATAAAACACAGAAAACCTATGGGAAGAGGGATCCTATAGAAATCCCTTTTATCTGTGCCTGTGTAAGGCACATGTTGGTGATTCATGCTCAATGGAGCTGCAGAGGAGCTGCTCAGTGTCTGTGGAAGTAAATGCAATAAGGAGAGAAGCATGAAATGCTCAAGACGACAAAAGCTCTTCACAGGTCAAGACTTGTTAGATGCTGTAGGATGCATAGGCAGCTGTTTGTCTCTCCTTTTCTGCTCAGTTTTTAATTTGCAGTTGCTTCAGTTGGTACTTATTTAAACACTAAGACGTCCAGCTGTAGTTTTGATAGGTAGATAGCCAAGAGCCAGTGGAAAGCAAAGTTTCCATGCAATTGGTCTACTTTGATTGAGCCAAATAATTCTGATTGACTATGGGTACAATTCAAGCCAGTGGAAAGCAAAGTTTCCATGCAATTGGCCTACTTTGAGCCAAATAATTCTCTCAAATTGATTGACTATGGGTACAATTCACTAGCCTAAAGCTAGGCATTTTCAGTGCCAGTTGCCCTCAGGTGTCTCAGACAGCTAGCTGAACTTTCCTCCCTGTGGCAGATATGGCAGAAGACCTTCAGACAACCTACAACCTTTAAAACAGGCAGCTGAAGTGCAGGCAGGCTACTCTAGAGAACATCAAAGCACCACAGACTCCTGGTTTTTAGGCAACTGAATTGTTACTTACTTCTCCATTGACTCTAATGGGAGCGTAAACCCCTAGCTCAGAGAGTTACAGAATCACAGCACTGCTGAGGCTGGTAGGCACCTCTGAAGATCATCCAGTCCAACCCCCTGCTCAGACCAGGCTCAGCTACAGCAGGTTGATCAGGTCTGTGGACAGTCAGATTCTGAGTATCTTCACAGGTGATGATGGGACAATCTCTCTGAGCAACTTGTGCCAGTGTTCAACCACAACCCCCTTCAGGCAACTGCACAGCATCTCTGCTCAGTACCATCAGGAGAGCCAAGGGAGAGACCCAGTTCACACAGCAGGAGATCTCTCTTGGAGGGACTGTTTTCCTAACACAGGGGTTTAGTGCCATTTGAAATGTCCTTGTGTGTCCTGTCGGACATCCATCTGCCAGTCCCAAGGGTCTCCGGTAGGTCCTGTGTGATATCTGTCAGCCTCCTGAGAATACCTCAGATATCTGAAATACTCCCTAGAGCATCTCAAATGATTGTGGGTACCTCAGCTATCTGAGATACCACGCCGATGACTAAATTTAAACAGTGGAATTGCATTCACACCTTCACAGGCTGTAAGGGAGTTTAGACACAGAGCTGGCCACCTGCGTAGGCACCTCCATGTAGCTGACATTCTCATACTCAGTCGCCGTCGCTGCACCTGGGAGCTCAGGTAGCAGTGCGCTGTTCTGTGCAGGCGTATTCTGGGAATTCAGTTTGAATTTACATTTATAAAGCACAACTAAAGTTGGGAAATAAACTCCCAGTATCCAGGGCATAAAAAGCATTCTCTGACGTATTGTTTTTTTTTCCCCCTACTTTTTGCTCAAGCATCTAATATTTATCAGTGCCCCAGACAGTATCCAGAATAAGACAGCTGGTTTGCTTAATGGCAAATGTTATGTTGTATAACCCTATTACTACAGCTGTAATAGATGTCTACATCCTATTATTAGAGCTGCAAAGGGTCATGAACTGGAAAATGCAGGTTCAGATAGGGCTTGCTCAGGCATTTGGAGGCTTTTGGAGCTGGAAGAAAATGAGTAGTTGTTTACCTTACTAGACAGAGAAAGGCTGTTTGTGAGGCTGGTGCATGCATCCAAGATTCCTTGCCGTTTAAGGATGCTCTGATCTAGGTTTTGATTTAGGCTCATTCATAGCCACAACTTGAGTAACAGCTGTCAGTCAATTAATTTCAATGAGTAATTAACAGAAAAGAAACAGAAAAAAAAAATCTGTACTCATACAATAACAGGAGATAGTTCTTTAGGTGTACAAGAATCTTTTCAGCAAACCTGACATGACAAAGTCACTTCCATATTATGGAGGAAAATTAAGAATTCTCAGCTTAAGTGAAGCAAAAAATAACTTTCTGAGAACTCAATAAAACCAGATTTTTTTCCCTTTATTAGAACTCTGCATATTATATGATTGAACTATTCCCGGAACAACAGAACTCTGCTCATGAATAAGTAGACAACTGCAAATTGCAAAGCAGATGTTCTACTGACCTCCTCCCACTGGAATCTTCTAGCTGAACTGGTTGGATTATTTTCTCTTTCACCCATCAATAAATCAACACGTCAACTAGACAGCAATGGAGGAAACTTTCAACTAAGTGGGCAGAAATATAATTACACAATTCCTTACGGTGTTGCTAACAACCAGTAGTTAAAATGGAACTTCATGCATTGCAGAAACCTTGCAACTTTATCCTTATTAATTTTTATATTGTGTTCATTATTATTTTGTTGGAATTTGGCACTTGGTACTATGAAACTAGAAAAAAGAATCTGGGACAAGTGGGGAAAGAATGTTTTAATGGTGAATTTCATTAGGCTGAGGAATAATATCCTATAATAAGTAGTGTAAATTTTATTGTTTACTCATACAGAAATTGACCCGACAGAACACTGGAAAAATGCAGACAGCAACTGTAAGTTCCATACCCTGGTACACCAAAAGAAAAGGAGACTGTATGAAGATGACAATACAGTAAATCCTTTTAATCCCTAAATCCTATGATAGTCTTGTCCAGTAAAATATTTGTATATTAAGCATACGGCTAAAAGTTGTGTTGGATATGTGCCTATCTGATTCCATGAATATTCAATATTGAGCCCAAGAAAGTACAACAGTCTATCCCGCTTCTCTTCACTAATGCTAAATAACCCTTACAATATTGTAAATGTGCAAGTTCTTTACTACTTTGAGATTCTTGCTAATTTGTGCTATGGTATTAATTCAGACCATATTAGCAAGAAACCTTTTAAATGTGCCCTGAGGTAAGTAATCTGCTTTTGCATTGTATGTTAGTCATAAAGATCCAAAGGTGTTAAAACCACAAAGACATCACATTAAGATTCAGTGTTGCATAAGGAAGGGATTTTGTAGTCTGAAGCTATGCTGGTGAGGGCTTCTAATAATGAAGGCAGTCCTGAGGACATATCACCTTGCATACAAGCAATCCTAAGAGGGTTTATTTAACAGATATATTTGCATACTTGCCAAGTGTTACCCTTTTGCTTTGTGCATTGAGCTTCAGCTGACTTGGCTATAGGCATTTTATCCAATAAAGGTGTCAAAGCTTGTGTTGCTGTGAGGAAGACTCAGTGGGAATATCTTCAAGGTGCTGGGACTTAATAAAACATTTTTGAGAGTAACATCTGTCAGATGTTAATTTAGGAAGTTTTTATTCTGAATAAACAGGTGACAAATCTGTTGCCCCAGGAAATCAAAACAATTTGCTCTTTCAGTGAAACGCATTCCAGATTGAGATTCTGTGTTGGAGGGGTATCATAGAGGCATATTCACAAGGTTTTTCTTTCTCAGAGGAAGGATATTTTTATTTGTTTCAAGAGGGCAAAATATACCTATCTGTGCTTCCTCTCCTACTGCCCAAGGAATTCAGACACCCCAATAAGTGGAGAGGAAGAACTCATACTGAGCAGAAGGGGTTTTCAGGGCTATGAAAGTTACTCTAAAAGTTGCTTTCTTGTCAACCTTTTATCTTCTTCAACACTTACAGGGTATAGAAATAGCCCAAAACACCACAAGCAATGGATTTTAAAGCCTAGTGTTGCTATAACTGTAGAGAAGCTATCACATTATGCAAATATTCCCTTTCATTTGGTTGGAGTATATACAGAGGGAAGTACGCCACATGTTGGTAAAAATGTCAGAACCTAACCTAGAATTAATTCCTCTATTATTGGTTATGCAATATTATAAAGAGCTCTGGAATTATCTTGCAATTAAGTGCTAGATAACCATCACAACACAATTAACACGTTCATTTTATTAATGCAAATTTTTCAAATCCACATGTTTATATTCCTCACTTTGAGCTTGTAAAACCTGTGTCCTGGGGTATAGGAAAATTAATATACTTTTAATAAATAGTCAATAAACCCCCCTTCCTGGGTGAATCATGCCTTTCTGTATGTCCCTGAGTTGTAGCAGCTCTCAGATAGTCTTCTCCTCCCTTTTTGTACTGAGCTCAGTATTTAACTCGTCACCTGCTACAGGCCTTTCTGTAGTACCACTATTGTACTGATGAGCACTGAGAAGTGGTCAGACCTCTGTCACATCCTGTCGGCTTGCTATCCTTCTTTTCCAGGAGGAATGTCTAGGTTAATTGTTTACAGAATCATAGAATGTTCCTCCATCTTTTCTTCTGCATCACCTCTCTGCAGTTTTTCCTAGGGGGTTGTGTTAACCCCAAATATCTGTTAACAGTACTAGAATGAACCTCACTGGGGTTTCTAAAAAAAAAATAAAAATAAAAATAAATAAAAAAATAGAAAAATTAAGAGTAGGATTGGACTCAGCACTTGTAAGATGTACTCCCAAGATTCACAGTAATCAAGGTTGTAAGAGATCATCTGATCATCTACCATGATCTGTTCCCTGAGCTAGTAGCTTCAACGCCATTACCTCCATACTAAACTGAATCACTTGGGTATGAGTAAACATACACTTTGAGAAGGGCACCTATCCTTGAGTGCAAAAAATGAAGTGATAGAGAATTTATCAGCTCCTTTGTACCCAGTGGCTAATCATCCTCCCTATTAGAAATTTGTGTCTAATTTCTCATTGGAATTTGGCTTCAGTTCTAGCCACTAGCTCTTGATGTGCCTTTCTCTGCTAGATGAAAGAGCCATTCTGTAACTGGTATTTACTCCCCATGAAGGTTCCTGTATGCTATAATCAAGCTGTCTTTTGATCTGTCTGATAAGATAAACAGATTGAGCTCTCAGTTTTCTCTTTTTTTCCCCCCTTTCCAACCATCAAAACATGTCTGTGGCTTATTTCTATATCCTCTGTAGTATTTCAACATCTCTTTTAAAATGTTGACATCAAGACTGTATACATTATTCTACATCAGTCCCAATAATGTCACACAGAAAGAAAAGTCAATTTCCTCCTCCTACTCACTATTCTGTTGTTTATACTTGCAAGAATTGAATTAGCACTTTCTGCCTCTGTATCATACAGGCACTCATGTTCATTTTCCCTTAGAAGCCAATGCTGTTTTCAGCCAGTGCTTTCCAGGGTACAGAACATCTTTTTGTAAGAATGGTCTGTGCTGCTTGCTTTTAAATGGACAATTTATAATTTAATGGTTTAGCTGGGTTTTAGCCTACCATACCATGAAGTTAACCTTTCTAGGGTTTTGACTGTCCTGTTATTCTTGACCATATTTAGTACTGTATCACTAGTGATGTTGTATTAGCTTCCTAAACAGGTGAGACTGTTGAATGTCATGAAATTTCTTGCCAAACTCTACAGAAGCCTGTAGAAATAATACTGTCTGATAAAGATCCTTGATGACAATAATTTTTTGAGATCTTTGAGACAATCAGCTATTCAGCTACTCAATACGTACTTTGTTGATACCCTAGAGAACGCCTTTGTTAATCACCATATTGTGTGATACTAAAACAAACACTAAAACAAACACACAACACCACATCTTTGCAATTACCATTGCCAACAGAACTTGTAATCTCATAAAAAAATTAAATGAGAGTTGTCTGATAGCAGCTAGGTCCTTAACATGTATTGACTGTAATTAATTACTTTCCTATATCTTAATTCTGTATGTGAGCATTCCTAGGTCAGCTCATCTGTTACTTTGCCTGTAGCAGATGTACTTAAATGTCTGTCCAACTTTCAGGTCAACTAACTGCACTCTTGAAAATTGGCACAGAATAAGCTCTTGCAGGATCTTGCACATTCCAACAGACATTGCAAGCTTTATTGGGAAATTACACTGCTGACGAATGTTAAATAGTTACCATCTCTTCACTGCAAGTAGTGCAGGACTGACAGTTATAGAAATATTTGTCATCTATCATCCATTAAATAAGGGAAAGCAGCATACTTCAGGAACATACTTCATAATTCAAAGACCCCACTCTGTTCCTTTGGAACAGTCTGTAAAATTTTTTTCAGTGTCTTTCCATTTTCATCACCACTATTAAAATTCCCATCTATCTAGTACGTAATCTATACCAGTGCCAGGGCTTCTTTTGTTCCAGAAATATTAGTTCCTTGATACTGTCTTCTAATTCAGACGGATATAGATTTTCTTCAATGTCTGTCATTTTTCTACTGGTTGCCTATTCTTGACACATACTGCAGAGTTCACCAGTGGCACACATGAGAGTAAATTCCAGAAGCCCAGAGAACCTCATGATTGGACCTGTTCTTTCATCAAGGTGATGAACGATAGAACATCAGGTTCAAATACATGCTAAAGTTATCAGACAAGTAAAATATGATATCTCTGTATGTTTTGTGCATGGAACCATGGCAAATGCTGAGTATTTAACTTAGTTTACCAGAGACTTTAGCTAACCTGCAACACATCGCCACACAGAATTTTTAGCTTACTTATTACACCATGACAATTTGATCAAGGAACTGAACTGAACTCACAACTACGGAGGGATTCAGTTGGCAAACACAATACTCCAATACACCTGTCCACATATAAGTACCTGCGTGCAGGCAAGGCATCAAAGCTCCCAGAGCAATGGGGGCTATCCATGCGTTAACATCCAGTCCCTTCTGACATGCAGTAGCTGAGACATCTCCACAGACATGACACAGGGACCTCAGGGAGCCTCAGGCCTCCCCCACCAGTGGCCAGAGGCTGCCGGTTCACTCCAGCCGTCTCAAAAGGTACCAGCTGCCTCTGTTCAGCTAACTGCATGTGGGCCAATTCTGTTTAGTATTTCCAACAGAGATGAGCACAAGACCCAGCTTACAAGGTAGGACATCTCTCCTGGACACACTTAGATGTCTCACCAGGGTTGTCTAGTGCCATTTGAAATGTTCTTGTGTGTCCTGCTTGGTATCCATCTACCAGTCACAAAAGATCTTGTGTGATATCTGCCAGCCCCATAAGATTGTCTTGGATACCCTGGGGCATCCCAAATAGCAGTAGTTCAGGCAATCCAGTCCCCACAGATTTGAATCCTCTCAGGTGCTCCTCATCCTCAGGATAGAGGAGTCAATCTCTAGGCTTCACCAACTGTAAAGCTTTTTGCTGACTATAGCAGGAGCATAGACAACTGACTTATGTGTAGACATCTGAATTAAGGTGTTTTGGACATGGGCAGCCAAATTAAAGTGTCTTGTATTTGAACAGAATCCCACCCTTCCGTTTCCTCCAAAATGTCCTTGAACTGAGGTTTTTTATGTACTTATATTTATTTTAGAATCTTGTCCTCCCATACTGAATTAATTGCCAAGATGAGCTAGTCCTCTGAGGCAGAAATTATACTTTTTAACTGTGTGGGCAGGATTCAGAAACTTTGGTTGACAGATCTCTGTAGTCCCTTGAAACTCTTCCATCTCATGGTGATGGTATGTTTTTTGCTTTCACTAAAGGTTCTCATTCGCAATATGCTTTGAAGCATTTTAGCTACTTACTTTTACTCCCAAGATTAAAGCAGCGTTAATTTTACCCTTCTCCAGCTCTACTCAGTTATGCAGTGGCACTTAAGAGATTGAGACAAAGTCCCGTGACTTTAAAAATTCAATTCTGTTTTTGTATCGTGGCAGCAGATGTATCTCAAAAAGACAACTGTCATTAAACGAGAAGTTTTGTTTCCCATCCATAAGACCACTGATTTAATGAAGCTTTCTCTAACACAGTCTTTGACAATTCTTCAATTGTCAAACGGTAATTTTCAAATTATCTCCTATAACAACATAATGCACTGGAGGAGGGATAAATGTAAGTCCATTTGATCTTCTTGATGTCAAAAATATATTTTCAATTTCTTACACCAGGCAACAGTCTCATGTGTGATGGTCTACTAATAGCTCATTAGGCGGTGAATTTTCTCTTTTATTCTTGCTAGTCTTCCTTTTTGCGTTCTGTTTGTTCCCATTAGTAAGAAAAGAACTGAGCTTTGCACTTGAAATGGAGTGCAGTGTCCTGTGCAGTCACTCTTATTTACTAGAGATTTTACTTTCAGTGCCTTGAGATTGCCTTTACCCACTCCCTCACAAGTTATGTCTTCAGTATGACAGAGTATCTTGCTCTAGACACCTATACTGAGCCATGAGAGTGGAGATACCAATAACAGTAATTGTTTTGGAGCATTTTGTGTTCAGGTCTCCCACAGCTCAGGCAACTGAGCTTGTGGGAGGTCAGGATGTGAGACTTGGAATACAGGGGGACAGAGAATAAGATAGTGCAAATGCAATAGCTCTTGCTGCGGGCAAGACATGGTTTTGCATTTAGTATAATTGTTTCTATTGAGAGCTAAAGGCTTTGTGATCAACCATACTGGGACCACACATAATACAGCTGTGTATAAAAGGCAGTCTGTCAGCACTCAGATGCAATGTAGAACCTGTTATCTTACTGCATTTTCATAAAACAAAGTGTAACACTAACTTTTCATTTATGAGCAGATTGCTTGGTCAATTGCACTGAATTTGTTATGTTCACATTAAAGAAATTTCAGCATAAGACCCTGTAACTACAAGATAGCATCAGTTTCTAGTTCTTTCTCACAAACATTCTACCTCTGGAAAATATGCTTTGGCAATATAACATCTATTTTGGTCTTGAAGAAAAAATGAAGCTGTTGGAATTGTCTAACCCTGCATCCCTCAAAATCATATAGGACTAGTGACTGGCAGAGTTTAGTCGATAATTTTGTGTTCAGATTATATTTGTGCAGCTATGAAATTATATTTTAATTCCATGCCTGATCAAGTAACCCTGTAGTTAAACCACAGTACTGGTATATGTTACTCTGCAGTGAAGTGTTCTTCTCTGTGATGTATGAATTTAAAGAAGAAGTCCATATAATATATAAAAGGGAAAATTATTATATCTCTCATTGATTTAGAAGTATAACACCTTCACCTATATCTGTACTCCAGACGGGAGAAATATGTGAAAAGGAAAAAGCCCAGTATGATCAATTTAATGTGCAGAAGATAGAACTCTCTAGCGATGTGCTGAATATATGAAATAAAAGCTGGTAAATCTCTGTTGAGAACTATTTCTTGTGAACCTCACCAACCCTAATATTTATTTAGCAGGTTGGTCTTCCAGAGTCCCATGGAGAAATAAAGGTTTCTCTGTCCCTAGAAGCCAGAGTCAGAGTTCAAGTCAAAAAGTGTATTTGAAGCAATCATCTTTAATCACACATTTTATTAGCATTCTAACTGGCTCTTCCAGAAGTGACTGCAATTTTATCTTTATTCCCCTACATTTTAAGGCAAGTGATTTGGTTTTAGGGTCTCTCTAATGACTTTGTATGACAACCAAAAAAACTAACTCCACACCAGGAAAAAATTTCATCACAATCATTAAATGATTTGTTAAATAAACACATCTGACCACCCCTTCTTCATTTCCGTTTTACCATCTCTGTAGTTATAAAAGGTTATAAAATGTAGCCATCTAACCTTCCCTTTTACATTGATGAAAATGGTGATTCTGTGGCTTCATTTGCTTCCATGCTTGAATTTTGCTTCAAATGGCAAGTTTACTTCATAATTAGCAGCACTTCAAAAAACCTTCACCTTAAGATTGCAAACTAGGTGCTACATTCCCCACAGAAGTGGTTGCTAATTAGGATAACTTTTAACCTTCCAATTACAGAAAATCAAAGTTTACAGACTTGCTGGAGGAAACATGCCCACATGAGAAGACACTGATTAACACGAACTCTCTGCCAAGCACTTTTTAATCTTTTATTCATTATTTGCAGGACTCTGGTAAATCTGACCTTAGAGTTTTCCCTTTACTTTCCAGGGGAAAGAACAGATTTTTTCTCTGCATTTCTCATGGAGATTGAGAATAATGCTGAATTTCTCTCGCTTGAGTCATAGCATTCTTTGAGGATGTTGAAAAATGAGGGAAATTCTGATTGCTAGTGTCGATTCATGCTTACAATTGCTCCTCATCACAAGTATTTTTCACTGATTTAAGATTAATAATGAACGGTTCAAATGTAACAGTTATGATTTCTTATACCCTGACCATGGTGCCTGGGAAAAGGAAGGGACACATCCTTGTGTTCTGCCCATTCTTCACCTTTCCTTCTTTTCTTCTGTGTTGCAAAACTATAGGCAGTTGTTTCTCTTTAGATTACCCCCTGCTCATTTTTTTCTGTTTGCACTTCTCTCTCTCCACTCTTCATCCAGACCTGCTGCTCTAACACTTCTCAGGCAACAGGAAATTGTGAAAAATGAATTCATGCTGTTTCACACTTTCCAGCACAGTTTTAAAACAACATAAAATCAAAACAAAAGCTCTTTTTCAAGTGAAAAAGAGCTAAGGAAACTAATTACATTTCTTCTTTTCTTATCTTTTTATTGCTCATGCAGGTTCTTCTCTCTTTAACTCCCTCTCTTGAATTTCTCCTTTCTATCTATACTACCTTTTATTCAAAACTTAGAAAGACAAATTACCTAAACTGTTGGGCTTGCTCATGGGGATGACTTTGCCAAAATAAACTTTTTTCAGTCCTTCCAGAATAGAAGTGATTCAAGCCATATTTCAAGTCCTGGCCAAGAGCCATCCGGATGTGTATAAGAAAGCAGTCAGATAAATCCTCTCTTTTAAGTAAACTGCAGTAAAAGAGAAATTTAGAAAAAGGCACCTCTAGCAGCATCTCTATCATCCTGAATGAGATTATTTCCTTATGGTATCCCCTCCCCAGAGACCCACAGAGAGATGACCTTCCCTCTCCAAAACCTTGCAGACAGAAATACTGAAAAAGCACTTCTTACCCCATGATGATATCGTGTTAATCATTGTACAGTGATAAACTGTGACAGACATAAGCAATTTGTCATAGTCCATTGCTATGTTGCAATATTTTCAACCTGTTCTTAGGTTTCTTCATGCTACTGATGCATTTTATTATAAACTCTTTCTTTTTTAGAATTTATACTGCAGTTCTGGCCTGTATCGTGGTCAGGGACACATGGTGCCCAGCTCTAACCTGGAAGACTTTATAGTCTATGTATGAAAGAATTTATAGTGTAAGTTAAATATTTCTGTTGTAAATCCTGCCCTGGCACCTTCAGACGCCATGCCAATGTATGACTGTGTTCTCACCAGTGCTGTTAGCTGACTTCTTTGTAACAGAACCCTTTGAACGGAGCAGAGATGTGACAAGCCACAGCTTCTTATAAACAAATAGCTGATCCTGTTGGATGGAATGAAACCCGTACACTCTCATTATTTTGGGTTTTGTCATGCAAAATTAAAATCTATTATAAATTGTACACATTTGGCACCAAGAAAAAAACCCCTAGAAATCTGGGTTTCCAACTGCTTCTGAACTGCTACTTTTCCAGAACTGATGAGTAATTAGCTTTTCCTGTGGTGGTGAAAATAATGTGTGAAAACCTGCTAAACATTCTCAGGGAAATCCCTGAGCTGTTGAAAGAATCAGAGGGACCCTCCACAATCAAAAGAGCAAGCCATGAGGTAAAAGGTAAAAGGAGAGCACCACAGTGTTTACCAGAGAGAAGAAAGTGCTGTGACGGTGCTTGCAGTAATTTTGATCAATCTAAATTACAGTCAGTAAAGAAATAACACTGAAACCTTCTGCTCTGGCTGTCAGCAACAAAAAGGACTGAGGAATGAATATCCAAGATCTCGTCTGAAAACAGCATGGCCATTCCAATCGCATATTCTCATATCTGAGAAAATGAAATGCTTTGTCTCTGGCCACCCTTAGCAGGCACAGTCCCTCCACTCACAAGCAATTTAAGCTTTCTGCAAAACAAGTGGAAGATAGCACAGCTGAAAACTAAGGAAAATGAAACAGAAAGTGCTGTGTAAACAGCAATTATATCCTGATCCTTTGAGAAGGCTTAGGAGAAGTCCACCTCATGTCTTTCTCCTTTATCCTAAGGATGTCTGTCAGATAATGGCCCATGAGCTGTTTTGTGTTATCCCTTAACTTGTGGCTTGGATCAATAGTAGCAGCTGCTCCCATCCCTCTGAAGAGCTGATCTAGGCTTTAAGGATCCCTTTCCCTGGTCCAGCATGGAAACATCACCTTTGAAACACCTCAGTGATTCACATTTTTTTAATTTAAAATTTATCTAGCTCTTCTCCAGTGAGCTGCATCCTCCTCAACAACTCTCAGAGCACAGGGAAGGTCTGAAACCGTTAATTGCCACAGAACAAAAAAATCTCTCAGTCCTTCTAGGCATTTGTTATGCCTCTGAAATGTAACTGTGACTAGACAGATTGTGAGTACAGAGCCTCAGCTGAAAAAACTCTGTATAGTAGTTCTCTTCCCTTTTGATCATGTGGGGAAGTACCACAGTGCCTGTAAAGCAAACGTTCAATTTGCGTTGTCACCTACAATGCCATTAATTAACTCACTGGCTAATTTGTTATAAGCTTAGCTGCTACTAATGGATGCAAGATGAAACTTGTCCTTGTTAAATAAGCAGCTGGTCTTTGATATACTTTCTTCTCGCACAGAATTGGAATAATTTTACACAAATGCCTATGTATATAAATTCCTTAAAGGACAAAAATGAAGCATTGCACACACAGATATTCCCAATTTCCATAAGCTTGGATGTGTTTCCACTGCATCTCAATTTTCAAGTTATATCTGTTATTTAATGTTATGGATCCTCTTTTCCTCTTCCTTTTCCTATTCTGAATTGCTTTGAAACACAGAAAACACAGAAAGGCAATTCAGCCACCATGAACAACCTAGAATTTGGGTCCTCTTATTAAACAGCACGCATGGGTAGCAATATGATTTTTAGAGGTGCAGCTAGGTCACTGATATTCAGGGTCAGGAAGGGGCAAGACTTTATACAACTTACTGGAAGAGGCTCTTGATCTCACTTGTCATAGTGTGACATTTCTTGGAGTATCTACTTCCACCTTTTTCCTGTCCCTGCCACCAGATAAATTTTACAATCAGCTAAATAATTTGAGCCATAGTAGCAATCTTCCTTCTGCTCGAGGCCAGTGAGGGTCCAAGGGAGGGCTGAGTGGCTGCTACCAGCAATATTCCTGACAGTGTATGGAGCCAGCGGTTGTTTCAGATGAGCTCAGGAAACTCTAAGAACAATTGCTCTACTTGTTAGTCTAGTATCCCATTGCAACAGACAGCCGTAAGAAATTTTCTCTTTAAATGTCACTTGTGTGCCTTACAAATTAATTAACAGAGGAGCTTGCTTGCACTTCGTTTGTTCACTTCTTTATATAAGTGACCTTAGAGGGTTGCATAACCCAATACAACACTGTGATTCACTGCAATGCTCTACCATATTTAGTCTTATTAGCAGCTATTTGAGAAACGCTGCTGCTTACTCTGGAGAGACATCATTTATAGTGCTATATAAAGGTCTCTATATTTTTCCTTCATGAAAAGGATTACTGCAGCATTCTTATCTGTAATGCAATCCAGAATAGGAAACACTCATTGATTTTTGAGGAGGCGTTTTCGATATGGTGACTTGTTCCATGCTTTCATTTGAAGTGTAATTATAGCACAAAATACTAGGATGGGAGATGTGTGTTGCAGGGGAAAAATCAAATACATGTTTTTTTTCTTGGCATGAGAAAGAAACTTGTCCATTTTCTAAATGTTAATGAGCAGCATACGCAAGAACCAGTGCATTTCTTCACAGAGTTTAAATACCCACCACAGTTACACCAGTTGCAATGACAGTATTCTGAAAAATAGGGTGAGGGTTGAATTTTCATTCCCAACTTTAGCTCTTTTAGTAGAGAGGAACAGCCAGAAGACAGATCTGCACTGCATAAGCACTTTTAAATTAAAATCAAGGAATAGATCCCTTGTCTCCTTGTCTTTCTGTACTATGGTATGACTGTCATTTTCTGGATTTTGACAGACCTACCCCCAGCCTCATCAGTGCAAGTGGCAGAGGAAAAGCAAGGTTGGTGCTAGTGTCAGCCTATTTCCCAGAAAAGTCATAAGTTTTGCTGCTTTAACCTGCGCATTTTATAATTCCTTCTGCCTCCCAAAACATGAGAGAATTAGATTCATCAGTCTTGACACATTACCAATTTTAATAGGAAATTATTTTTGTTGGAAAAAATAAACCTTTCATTCTGATCAATCTGGATTTTTTATCCCCACCTTCTCGCTGGAGCCAGGGAATGTCCGTTTCCTACCCCCTCAAAGCAAGTCTCCACCAGGCTGTACAGACTTCATCGGAAAAAATGCCATTTTCAATCTGGGAAACCGTAGGAAAATCCTGAGAAGTGAACAGCAAATTCATATAAGGTACAAAGCTCCCATGAATGCCTGCTACCAAAAGTCATATTTGAGGTCACTGCACGGTTCCCAAGAAGAAGCCAGAACCTTTGAATATTTAAGTCTATTTTCTTTATACATTTTTCCTTTTCTTGGAGAAAATGGAAAAAGGAGGTACCTATGTTACATACATATCTGTATGAGATGCTTTGAAAATTTATTCTATATGATCAAGTTATACCTTCTCTTCTGCTATATATGATGTAAATAAAATCTAAAAGCCACAGGAATTGCTTGGTAGTTTTATGAAGCTTTTAAAATTCAGTATTTATATTTTATAATTATTATCATACTTTTGAAGTGAATTATTCATATTATTTCCAGTGTCACTGTTTTTTTTTCCTCAGCTTTGTGGAAGAAAATCAAAGAAGTTTAATGAAAGGGGCTTATTTTATATTTATTTATTTATTTTTATTGGTAATAAAAGAGACTGATCTGTTCCTAACCATTTAATCTCAGGATGAATTTGCAGTAAAAGATTATGAGAATTCTAGAGTAAAGACCTCAACAATACTGTCAATACCATGAAGATCAATGATGCCACTGTATGATAAGACAGAGAAATGTCAAATACTGATGGAGGACACACATACAACTATACCGTGGTTTTTAAATGCCCCTGTCTGTAAGGAGAATTTTGCTTCTGGAAAAAAGATAGGCTCAAATCAGCAAGATGACAGGGTTGTCACTGTCCTGAGCACACACTACAGATACCTTCAGTGTAGCTATCACTTACAAGATGTTGTCACACGTTTCCACCCATCAGACAACTACCAGATTTCATCTTCATAGTGACATGAGCTTCCTGCTGGATGAGTTGGTGTCCTGGTTTTGCTAGGATAGAGTTAATTTTCTTCTTAGCAGTTAGAATAGCTGTGTTTTAGTTTTAGTATAAGACTTGTTATGAGAGGAATGTTGGTAAAAGTACTAATGTTATTAGTTGCTGCTGGAGCTCAAGGGCATTGTGTTTGGCTGGTTCACAGGTGCATTAAGTGTAGTGAATAACAAAACCCAAAATTAGCATTTGGATGTGCTAATGAGATATTCCATATCATATCACGTCATGTTTAGTATATTATCCAGGGCTGACCAGAAAGAGGGGTGATTCTCACTGGCTTTCGCTCAGGCTCTCGCTCTTCTGGGCCTGTAGTTTTGGTTTGGGATTATTGCTCCTCCGGGATCGTTATCTGGGAACGGGCCAGGCTTAGTCGGTGGGTGGTGAGCAGATGCACTGTGCATCATTCATTTGTATATTTTATTATTGTTATAATTATCACTACTATTTTAATATTAGTATTTTTTTTCTTTTTATTTCTATTATTAAACTGTTCTTATCTCAACCTACAAGCCTCCTTATCCTTGCCCC
This sequence comes from Antrostomus carolinensis, assembly GCF_000700745.2. Taxonomy (NCBI): domain Eukaryota; kingdom Metazoa; phylum Chordata; class Aves; order Caprimulgiformes; family Caprimulgidae; genus Antrostomus; species Antrostomus carolinensis. The sequence continues at coordinate 7,286 of NW_010300353.1, read as the reverse complement.
CAATCCTCTCCCCTATCCCCTGGGTGTGGGGGGGAAGTAGGTGAATGGCTGTGTTGGCTGCTGGCCAAGGGCTAGCCCAGGGGAACTGTCACAGTTGTCTCAGGGGCTATAAAGAGCCAAGGGCTAGCCCAGGGAAACTGTCACAGTTGTCTCAGGGGCTAAAAGGTGATAGATAGGATGGAGCACTGCTCAATCACCACCTTTCATCACAGAGTCCTATGAAGGAACTTGCCTTTGTTTTAACAACTGCTGTCACATCTTTGACCCTACAAGCCAACCCCTCCTTTTTCCACCCTCTTATTTGTACTGGAATTGGAGATACTCAAGTACTGATCAAATGTTTCCCATCCAAATCTCACAACACTGGGCGAATGCTTTCAGATAAAGAACAGTGATATCGTAGGACTGCTATGTCATTTTAGATTGCAATGATGATCTTTTCTTTGCCCAGTGCTGTGGTGACTTTACTTCAGTGAGGATGTACGACTGCTTTCTTCTTGCTGCAGATCTGCTTGTTTAGCAAAAACATCTGTTGAACTTCTCTGTTAATTTAGTTTCCTTCCCACTGTCCCTTAGACCTGCATATGAGACAGCAATCTGTCATGAGAATGGAAAATAAAAAGACTGCAAAGGTTGTGAAAAGAAGGTAGCTGCAACAAGAAACTGTAAGAATATACATTTAAACTGAGTTGAAATATTAGTTATGAGTGTCTGTTTGTCACACCGAAAAGGATGGAGTCCTGCAGAAACCTGCTCTGATCACATCAATTATGCATTTTTTAGGGACTGTTAATGAACTGAAAGTACATATACATTTGCAGACAGCATGAAGCAGAAAAGTGTGTAAGCACTCTGAAGGACAGGTTCAAAATTAAAATTAATCTTGCTAAACTGAAAAAAATAACCTGAAATCTGAAAGGTAGAATTCTGTGAAGAGGAGAGCAAAGTGGTCCATTAAGGGAGACATTAAATGAATGAGTTCAAAATGGGAAATGATGTAGCAGGTAGCAGTCCTACAAGGTATAATGGATCAGTAAGAAAATAAGAGTCAACTGTGTGAGCCTGCAGGGTAAAAAAGACAACTCTAGATCCTTATTAACAGGGGAGTTACACATAAGACACAGGAAGTAATGATTCTGCTCTATTTGGCCACAACTGGAATAGTGGGTGCAGTTGTGATCCTCATACACTGAAGAAATGTAAAATTATTGGAGCTTGCAAGAGGGACTTAAAAAACATGATTTAGGAGGAAAGAATTTGGTTTGATGTAGGAGTCTTTGATTATGCAAAAGACTGCTCTAAGGATGGGGATGATTCACTCTACTGTTTGCTCTCCACCAAACAGCTCCTGAAGAAGATTTAAGAAGATTGGATTCCTCCCCAATGCAGATGGATGGACTGCATGATATCTTTAGATATCCCTCCCCTACTCTTCTAGAGTACTAGAAGTCAGACACAACTGCAGTATGTTAGGATGTTCTAAGGAGTTATCTTGCTGATCCTCTCTGAAATACCTTATTCAGTTTTGTGGGTAACTTTGTGACAGTGGTGTGAATGAAGCAATTAAAACTGAGGGCCAGAGGGCAAAGAAATATTGCCAGAAAGCCCTGCTCAGGTTGATTCTACTGGCTTCATTTAAATCCTTCTTCATCTGACACCTCACACCAACATCCTTCATCAGCCCCAGGGCATATTATGTATTTCTGGGAACTGCTTAATTCAGACTGTCGAGTTCCCTTTCCCTCACACAAGCAGCACATACGTGCCATGTGCTCTCTGGTACCCCTCCTGCAGAATTCTTTTGCAGATCCTAAAGTGACCTCAGAAAAACGGCATGTTCTTGTCAAAAAGTTTCCACTCTATTGAATAAGATTTCATTACTGAGTAGCCTTGGGAAAGTGGCTTCCATCAACTCCCAGACTGTATAAATATACATCTCATTGTTCTAGTTCATCAGCAATGAATTATGATTTTGGAGGCAGTACAGAGAGTGAGAATCTCTGGAAAAAAAGCTCTTTACAGTAAAGATGTAATCTAAATATTTGCACAGACCTCCTTGCTTTGTTATTTCAGCAACTCAGAGTTTTTACTAGACTATATTTTATACTTGCAATACCTGTCTTTAAATTTCCCCACCTCATGAGGGAGCAAAACATTATATCTTTTTGCAGATTGGAATTGGGATTGGAAAATTGAGCAGTGCACGTCACTTGGAAAATGATTGTGAGTCTTCCCAGCTGCAATGTTCTGGAAGGGTGTACTATCCTGCCAGTGCCTACTGGTGATGAATATTCCTCCCATTCTGTTATGTAGTTCTGACTCCACATAAAGTTTCTCTCTTGACCTATTCTTTACTTACATGGGGCATTCTTTGGGAGCATTGGTGGCTGCATGTAGTACCTGAATGATGTTATTTTACACCACATAAGGAAACCAAAAATTTTATCAAGTTGTTGGGGTTTTTTTTTTAATTTATATGACTACATTTTAAGTACCAAAAGGCAACAGTCCAATTCCAGAACCCTTCTGCTCACTACTTATATGTTGATTTTCTCACTGTGAAGTCAGCATTCTCAAAGCAAGCTGAAGATTCCCAGCGACACATTCTTAGCAGCAAAAGACAAACCTAGATGCATTTCCTTATTCTTCCTATGAGTTTTAGGAATCATAGTTTTACTGATTCCCTGGCAGGTTTGCATCTTGTGATTAGTACTGCTCTTTGTTTTGGCCACTTTTCCTGGACTGTCCATTAGTTCAGAGATATTCAAAAAACACCAGTGACTAGGGTGCTTGGCACTTATGTTTGCTTGTAGTAATAGCTGATCTTGTCTGGCGTATGAAGGGAAGCAAACTTTGGGACACCTCTTCTATCTCTTCTTCTTCCATGTGAGTATTAAGGCACCCAAGAAAATTACTGAGTGCTGTTGCCTTTCTAGATCAGAGAGTTTGGGTTGCTGATGGGAGCAGTCATAAAGGTGATTTGGTTATAAGGGGGAAAGCACTGTCAGAGAAAATGCTTGTCAACCTGGATAGTGCTAGCCTGGGAACTAGACCTGTGCAAGCATATTTGAGAAGCACATTTGGCACCTTTGACGTGCAGCAAGGTACCTAAAAGACAGAGGTTCCTGAGCTACTATTGGTAAGTGCAAAACCAAGAAACTGTAACAGCAACTTTTCCTCTGGAAAGGTGAAAAATAGTCTGGAAAAGAGGGAAAAGATCCTGAGAAAGTAGGAATCAGCCACTGCTATTGGCTTCTTTAGCTGAAATAACAGGGAAACAGTCCACAAAAATAAAAATTGATCTGTGAGAACAGAAAACACCATGGGCTATTTGCTATCCCAGGTGAAAAATACAAAGTAGCAGCATCTATTGGCTGCTCCAGGTGGTGATGTGCTACACCCTATTATATCCCTGTGATATAAATTTGCCTTGCTTTCCACCCAAAATGGAGCCTTTTTCTCTGAGAACTCACCCTGCACAAACTTTTCTACAAGATCTCCTGGACAAGTTGGACCAGCGCTGGGGACACCTGGCTGACTCCAGACTCTGTGGCATGCATCATTCTTGAAGTGAGATTTTTTCTGTCATCGCTGTTGATATCCTGCTGCTGGGAGCTGTTTGGTGAGTGCATACTGGTACTATTTTGAGTAATATATATAGGAGCACATATAATAATTAATTATAAATGTATTTACTGCCTTACTAGTGATAATTTCCTACTAAATTCTAATATTTAAATATATGCTACTAGTGCTTACTGTTGCTAGTGAAATATATGTACATATATATATATATATATGCACTTGCTTTTCTGGTACTGATTTTGTAATAAATTTATATATATATATTTGCCTTATTACTTATTGCTTTACTAATAGTATTTTGCAATAATCTCTAATAAAGATATTTAGAAAATAAAGCTTCTGTGTCCTTGGAAATTATGAAATCCTGCAAACCCAGTGTCATGGTAACCCTTTAAGCCACAACAATTGTCTAAATGCAGGTCTACAGCATTTACTACCAATACCAGCAGCCTTATAATTTTGATCCTTCTTACTTTATTGTCTAATGTGCATCAGAAAATTATGTATGCCAGCAGTGGAAGAAGAAAAACATCCTGAGATTACAGAGAACAGCTTGGCTACTGTACCTCTCAGTGGCTGCAACTCTCCTGATGAACGTGATCATTTGATGCAGTGTAGCCATTACAGGAGAACTGGCTCCTAAGGTGGAATTTGAGAGGAAAAAGTAGAAGAAATGTAAGCTGAGGGAAGGAGGGAACGTGTGAAAAGGTGTGTTGGGTTGGGGAGGGCGGGTGCTGTTTTGGTAACAGGGGAAGGGGCTATAGTGATGGCCCCTGTGAGAAGGTTTGCAAAGCTCCCCTGGCTCCAAGGTGGACCCACCTCCAACCCAGGCTGAGCCAATTAGCAATAAATGCCTCTTTGAATCCATATTTATGAGGGAAGAACTGGTTTTGAAAAGGAGGAGAGAGAGAGAGCCATCAGGAGACCATTGACATGACCAAAAAAGACCATTCAATACCCTGAGAAGACAGGAGGAGGAGGGGAGGAAACAGAACTACAGACACCCAGGTCATCAAAGAGAAGAATGGAGGGAGGTAAATGGAGGTCACTGCAGTCCATGGAGGTTCAATGGCAGAGCAGATACTCATGTGTAGGCCATGGAGGACTCCACGTCGGAGCATGAGGCTGTGCCTGATGGCAACTGTGACTACTTTGAGAGCTTATGACAGAGCAAGAAGACCCCAGAGACACTCAATGCCAGAGTCAGGGGAGAGGAGGCGCGCTGGAGCAGAGACCAATCTCCAGCCCATGGAGGTCCCCATGCTGGATCCAGGAGCTGCACCCAAAAAGGTACATGACTCTGTGGGAAGACTGTGTTGGGACACTTTGTTCCTGAACGCTCTTAGCCCACGGGAGGGAGCTCATGCTGGAAAGAGCTACATAGATGAACTGACTGCAACCCCCATTCCCTGCCCCCCATACTGTTGCAGGGAGAAGGCAGAGAAATCAGAAGCAAAGTAATTTGAGCCCAGGAAGAAGGGAGGGGTGGAGGGAAAGTGTTTTAAGAGGTGATTGTTATGTCTCACTAAGGCAGGAAGAGCATCACTGGGAGGGGGACGGGGAAAATGGCCTCCTTCAGTCCTCCCCTTGTTCCATCCTCAGTCTAGTGTGATAACACAGTGGAAAAACATGATCCACTAGACTAGTGACTCATTTAATTGCAAACAGCAGTGTTGTTCAGTTATTGAAAGACCTGTCCTCCTGCATCTCCTCATCTAGTCAAAGTGGAGATTTGCATCAGCATTGCAGGTCATGACACACTGAGAACTTGTACATCTCTAGAGTTGACGTCAAATAACTGATTTCATTACTGCTAAGTATGCATTGTAACTATCTGTTCCTTCCATAGAGAACAAAGCTGTTCTTCCTGCCCCCTTTGTCTTATTTTCCTGGCTGTAGTGACATATCTACAGTGACAAAGCAACAGATGCCCAGAGCCTAGAGGAGGATCACAGGTCAGAAGGAGTACACCAGAGGAGTGACACAATGGAATTTCAGCTGCTCCAGCCAGTAGGCCAGCTTCATTGGGGACCCAACTTAAATGGCTCTACGCAAATGCATGCAGCATGGGAAATAAACATGAGTTGAGACATGCTCACGCGTGCAGGGCTATGAACTGATTGGCATCATGGAGACATGGTGGGATGGCTCCTATGACTGCCACATTGGAATGGAAGGATACAGGCTCTTTAGGAAGGACAGGCAGGGGAGATGAGGAAGGGGTGTTGCTGTCCATGTCAGTGACCAGCTGGAGTGCATGGAGCTCCACCTAAGGATGGGTGAGGAGCTGACCAAGAGCTTATGGGTCAGGATCAGAGGGAGGACAGGAACAGCTGACATTACAATGGGGGTCTGCTACAGACCACCCAACCAAGAAGACCAGGTGGATGAGGCCCTCTATAGACATAACAGGAGCAGCCTCACATTCACAAGCTCTGGTCCTCATGGGGGACTTCAGCCACCTTGATATCTGTTAGAAGGACAACACAGTATGGCTTAAGCATTTCAGCAGGTTCCTGGAATGCATTGATGGTAACTTCCTTCCCCAAGTGATCGAGGAGCTGACGAGGAGAAGTGCTATGCTGAACCTTGTTCTCATCAACAAGGAGGGGCCGGTGGGGAAGGTGAAGCTCAAGGGCAGTCTTGGATGCAGTGACCACAAAATGGTAGAGTTCAAGATCCTTAGGGCAGCAAGGAGGGTGTGCAGCTTTGATATTCAGGAGAGCAGACTTTGACCTTTTCAGGGACCTACTGGGTAAAGTTCCATGGGATAAAACCCTGGAAGGAAGAGGGGCCCAAGAAAGCTGGTTAATATTCAAGGATCACCTCCTCTAAGCCCAGGAGCGATGCATCCCAACAAAGAGGAAGTCAGGCAAAAACATCAGGAGGGCTGCAGGGATGAACAAGGAGCTGCTGGACAGACTCAAAGACAAAAAGGAAGCCTAGTGAGGGTGGAAGGAAGGACAGGTAGCCTGGGAGGAATACAGGGAAATTGTCCCAGCAGCCAGGAATCAGGTTAGAAAAGCTAAAGCCCTGACAGAATTAAATCTGACCAGGGACATCAAGACCAACAAGAAAAACTTTTATAAATATGTCAGGGATAAAAGGAAGACTAGGGAAAATGTAGGCACCCTCTGTAAGGAAACAGGAGACCTGGTCACCCAGGATATCGAGAAGGCTGAGGTATTCAACTTCGTTGTCTGTCTTCACCAAGACTTGTTTGAGTCACAACCCCCAAGTCACAGAAGTCAGAGGCAGGGACTGAGAGAATGAAGAGCAGCCCACTGTAGGAGACCATCAAGTTCAAGACTATCTGAACAAGCTGAACATGCACAAGTCCATGGGACCTGATGAGGTGCATCCACATGTCCTGAGAGAACTGGCTGATGAAGTTGTCAAACCACTATCCATCATATTTGAGAAGTCCTGGCAGTCTGGTGAAGTTCCCACAGAAAGGAAAAGGTGTAACATAACCTCCATTTTTAAAAAGGGGAAACAGGAAGGTCCAGGCAACTACAGGTCAGTTAGTCTCACCTCTGTGCGTGGCAAGATCTTGGAGCAGATACTCCTGGAAAGTACGCTAGGGTGCATGGGAAGTGGTGAGGTGATTGGCAACAGCCAACACGGCTTCACCAAGGGGAAATTGTGCATGACCAATATGGTGACCTTCTACAGCATTGGTGGATAAAGGAAGAGCAACT